>NW_010118250.1:38898-70003 GCF_000699245.1 Pterocles gutturalis | reverse complement strand
TTTTTTTTAAATTCAAGCCCATCTGTTTAAAACCTTCCTGTTGCTGAGCTGGCTGTTGCTGTTAGAATGACTGCAGTTTTATTTTATGAGCTGAGACCCAGTTTACAGAGTGTTTCCTGTGATAGCAACCTTTCACAGCTATTTTAGAAGCTACTAAACAACATCCCCTCTCTTAGGCAAAGACTGTTGGGTCAAAATTCAGTCCTCCCAGGACCTCCTTATTTCAACCAAAGTCCTGTGTCCATTCTTAGATTATGTGTCGATTAGGTCATATCTTCTATCTCAGTCAGAGCCTTCTTTTTTACCTCTGGTCCCTTTTGTGTTTTCAGGTCTCCTGAACCATGTATATTCAATTAAACGTCCCACTGCCCAAGCAATGCTTGGGTGGAATAGGGATCTGCAGACATCTGAAGCTAGAATGGTCATTTCTTGCACAAAACCTCCCTTAGCTGACTCAGCTGATGACAAAAGCGATTGTTAGCAGACAAGTAGCAGTTATAACTATATATACAATAAAATATACAGCTATATAACAATCTTTAAATATTCGGTGTTCATACATTAATCATGCCCCAGTAAAATGTTTGAACAGTACGTAACTTTACAGCAGTCTCAGGAATGATTTATGTGAGAGCCCGAAGGCAGAAAAGCTGATAGTGCCAGCAGGCCTTGGAGGAAGAGAGTGCCTCGAAAAGCATTCGTATTGTTGGGAGAGCATGATGTCAGATACAAACCACAGTCTGGGTAGAGCAGGCAGGGGTGGGATCACAACAGCCACTTGCCATTGCTGGCATAAATGGAACCAAAGGAACATCTCTGGGATCTCCAGAAGTGGAACAGAGACCTCCACCAAGAATGTGGGTGTTATGGCCCAACAAATATTCTACCAAAAATATAAGAACCTAAAAAGTATGAATAACTGGGTGAACAGCAGAAGATGTTTACAGAATATTGTGAGAACAGAGCATGTGTGAGATGTACTTTTCCACTGGGATATCTCAACCATACCTTAAAATAAGCAATTTAGAAACTTCCTGGAACTTGAAAAACAGCAAGAAAATAAGCCATCAGATATTTATACACAATTTATGCACCTCATGAGCCTTCTCTTCTGCAGATGCTTCAGTCCCTTCATCATCTCTGTGGCTGTTTGCTGGACTTACTCCACCAGCTCCGTATCTCCCTTGTACTGAGGAGCACAGAGCTGCACACAACACTCTGGATGTGTCCCACCAGCACTGAGTGGAGGGGATGGATCCCTCCCCCTCTCAACCAGCTGGCAACACTCTGCCCAGTGCCACCCAGGAGGCTGATAAGACATTGTTCTGGCAGTACCTAGATAAGAGGGGCAATGTGAATTCAGAGACAGTGGGCACATGCAGGTGAAAGCTAACGAGACAGCTCACGCTGCCCCTTCTGGGTGAGAGCACCACCCCACTACTGGGCACCAACACAACAAAAACTGGATTCCAACTCGGGACGTCAATGTGAGACCTGAGGCACAAGTACCATAATGATGGGCCCTGCCCAGAATTGTACCAGGATGCGAGGACACGTGGCGAGGAGATAGTCTGATGAAGTTAGGACCAGGCACCTTTGAGATCATACTAATCATATCACATCATATCACATCGCACCATATCGTATCTAATAGATACATGTAAATATATGCACATGTATAGATACATGTAAATATGCACAAGCAAAGACACAGAGGAATGTACTGGCAGATCTCTAAAGAAGAAGATTTCCCCAATCAGCATAGTTGCACTGGTAAATTGAAAGTCTGGTAGCAGTGAGAAATCCTTCAGGTATACCACAGGTCTGCATGGATCCCAAACTGCTTAATAGTGCATTGAAAAGCAGTCATGAACTGTTACTGGCAGAAGATGTACTATCTGATCTATTCTGGGCAAAATGTCCAGAGGGGGTGGTGGCACCTTATGTTAGATGAGCCATCCATGGCATATCTTTCACTTGTTATCAGCTGTGGGTGATAAACCGATTCTAGATATGATCCAGTGCAAACAGAACTAGGAATATTGCAGGTATAAAGAGTTTCTATTTTGCAAGAAATAAATACCAGGGAAGAGTCAGGGTAGGACCTTGTTATCAAACAGATGAGGGCCGATGTACATTTATAGCAAAAGCAGCAAATGGAAATTGTAGAGAACTAAGACCGTTTTTGTTGGCTCTGGAATTGCTTAATCAAAGCTAGAGGGTGGGAGTCCAGAAGTTGTGGAGATCTTTAAAAATTATACACATCCCAGCCTTGTCCTGCAGTTTTGTTTCTCCTGCAAATGAGTTTGCTTTTTTTTTTGCCCCCTCTAGAATAATATGCCAGATATGCAAATTTTTGTCCTGGAGAACATCCAGACATCGATTGTGTTTTATGGCCTTGCTGACCACAATCCAACCTGTGTCTGCAGAAATAATATTTTCCAGAAGCAGCAGTGAGTATGCATAGACATGTGCTCTGCTTTACTAAGGGCACTTGCCAAAGCCCTGTGAATGTGTCCAGAAAAGAGAAATATTCCTGGTCAGTCACATCACTCCAACATTTACCATCAGGAGCTAGTAGGAAAAATCCCCTTTTAAAATAATGACCTCTTATTTATGCATTCGTGTTATGAAAAATAATGTGTTCCCTGCTGTAAATATGTGTGTCTTCCCTGGGACATTTTCTAATTTGACAGATGGCTAGATGTCTCAAGCTTCTGTAAGTTTCTGTAAGGCTAGAGTAATTAGTTAGACAAGTAAAAGAAATAAACTTTATTAGGATGTCTCTGTTAAAGACCTTCCACTGCAGGAGAAGCTTCAGCATTAATTTACCCCTTATTGCGCAGGGAATCAACTTGAGAGCTTAACATCAAAATGCTTACAAGTTGGAAATAAGGCTTCATTGTTACACACCTTAAAAAACCTCTGACTTCATGGGTGGATTCTCTGACGTCTACTAGAATGTCTATACTGACTGAAAGCTGGGGCATTCATAACATTCTTAGCTTGGATGAATAATGTTCAATCAAAATTCCATTTAGGGTAATCCAATTAAAGCTTCAGTGGACCAGGAAGACAGAACCCTCTAGGAAACCAGACTTTATTAGGTCTGATGCTTGTGGAACTGCTGTTCAGATTTTTTATCCTGGAACTGAATGAATCCACTGTGGTCATCCCTCATCATGCACTACTGTTCTGAGAGGAATGAATAATCTCCCCTTTTAGTGGTAAAAAAAAAAAAAAAAAAAAAGCAATCATGTACTTTCCAGTAGCTGTGAGTCATGAAGGCAACTTCAGTTCTCCTGCCCTTTCTTCCCTGTTCTTCCTTCTCTCCTCCCTGTTCTTCCTGCCCTTTCTTTCCCTTCTCCTTCCTTCTCTCAGAGCACCCTGGTTGTCTGGACTAGCTCTTGTGCTCTGTTCTGTGCACACCAGGATGATGTTCTTGCTTGTCTGTGACTTCAGGAGCTTCTCTCATCTTCCTGCTTTCAGGTCTTTGTTCCTGGTGCTTTTATTGCTATTCCTCCTTTACACATTCAGTCTGAACCTCAGGTTTTTCTCCTGTTTGGCAAACTCTTTGTTGTTAATTCTTAGCTCTTAATTTCAAAATTGGTTCTTTAGTATTCAGTCAGTCTTTGCAGTTTTCTCTTTGGGTCACAAGTTTAAAACCAGTGTGTTTAGGAGGTTGAGAGATACCAAACTTGAAGAATCTCACAAAAAAAAAGCAACATAATTTCAGAGACAGTTTCCTCCAGCTATGTTCATGAAGAAGGTTAAAACCCACGCTGTGCATCAGAACTCGCCACTAACAGAAACAAGGCTACTTTCTCATTGTCACTCATCAGCTGTAGCTATGGAGAGAAATGCTCCTGAAATCTCTTCTTTCATCTTTGTAGAGAGTCTTACTGCTCCATTTCCCCAGTGGGGTCGCTTTCTTTTGTTTCTATTTATTTTTCACTCGACATGAAAGAGTTCAGACCCAAATACAGTCAGTTTCAGAGTGACTCTTGACAGCTGAATAGAGGCATCTGGACCTTTGGAGGTAAGCTTGGCCTTTATTTGGGCAAGTTTCGATACTTCTGGTAGAGGGGGAACTGTGGGAACAGCATACAAGTTCTGCAGCCTCTGCTGATCCCCCAGGCAGCTTTTCACAGGTGAATCCATGAACGTATCTATCATGACACTCACCCAAACAAAAACCTGCACAACACAGTGCTGTACACAAGGGTTCTGCCTCAGCCCTCCCTGTCTCCCTACAAACCGCGCTCTTCCTTCCTTGCTGAAGTCAGCCGTAGCCATCTCCTGACAGCATTTTGGCTTTGTCGCATGCTCAAAGCCCAATCCCATGGGTGACTTCTTGCTGGTCTTTAGTCTTGTACAGCAAATAGCCTCCTTTACCTGAAAGTTAGGTCATATTGGCCAACATTTTCAGGAAACAGGGACCGCTCTGTCATCCCTACAGTGCACAGCCACAGACTTTACACTCTGTTTGGAACTTGGGTTTGGATGGCTGAGTGGGCAGGATGCAGCATTTCTGTCAACGTATAAGGCAGGAAAGGCCACAAACAGACACGTGTTCTCAAATGCCTGTCTGGCTCCTGGAGAAACTGGGAAAGCAGGCTGGGGAATTTTAGCTCTCCATGCCAACGGTATTTTCATTGGTGTTGTTCCTGGTATGACATCCACATTTTTCCCTTTTCCTCCCCTCTCCTTAATCCACATGCAAAGGTGAAAGAAAACCTGTTGATGAACGATTTGTCAAGGTGCTATGTGAGGGTCAGTCTTCCTGGTGGATTTGTCAAGTAAAGTGCCACATTGCGTTACACTGCTTGAGTTATCGGTCTTTGTCACGTTCCTGGGGGCGGGTGGGGAGGGGGTGCTGGGTTGCATTGCCAGCAGGGTACATTTTCCTGTAGACTCTGTGTGTCATGGGGATTCTGATTCTCTTCCTGGTTCTGTAAAATTACACATTTGTAAGGGCCACCTCAGTAAGTCCTTCAGCAGCTGAGACGGAAGCCTCTTGTTGTGTTCCAGTCAAAACAAAAAGATTTTCTGGAAAATATAATACAGGAAATAAAACAATTTATTTGTTTTCGTTTGCCTGGGGTATTATTTTAACTCCACAGCTTCAGCATGGGTAATGTTCAGCTCCAGCCTTCCCCAGTTCGGTTTTCAGTCTCCAGTTAACTTATTAACGATATGTTCCAGGAGACATTTCCAGATCTGGTGTCCTGATTTTCTTTTTAAAGCAGAGCTCCCGTGTTGTTAGCACAGTAGTGGAGTGTATGGTCTGACAGCCTGTGTCATTGGAATGTGGGAAGGGGCAAACGGGGAACAGACCGGGGTTCCTGGGCTTTTTGCTTTCAGAACATACAGGCAAGGAGCGTGTGTTTGAATTGAAGAAGAGGGCCAAAAACTGTAGTAAATGGATTCTGTATTTCTCTTTCCCAGAACAGCTTCAAAATTCTGAAATTTGCAGTTTCACAGAGTGAGGCACAGGTTCCCCTGCAAACTTGTCTTGGATAACCCTTCTGGGTCACCCATATTTAAAGAAAACAGTGAAATGATGAGGAAAAAAAAAAAAAAAAAAGCCCCTGGCTTTGGGAGGAAGAGCAAACTACAAGAGCTGGATTTAGAATAAATCATGTTCAAGTTTTTTGTAAGCTACAGCCTTTGTGAGGAAGATGTTTTCCAAAAATAGGATTGAGAAAGGTAAGTGAAAGAGTTAGAAGTCTGGTTTCCAAAAAACAACCTTCTGCTTATCAGAAAATTAGGAAACTTAGTAGTTAAATGAGTTCCATTTTGATATGAATACTGTCTTTCTGTTTCTGGTCGAAGGGAGGTGACTAACACTGTTTTTCTTCTTAGTGTAATGAAGCCCAAGATTGTATTTGCCTTACTGACTTATGCATAGGTGATGCTTCCTTGCCCCTGTATTTCATATAATTGTGACTCACTTTTTAAACTATAATCTTATTTATATTATCCCTCTCAACTTTTTTATTTTATCTATATGTTTAGCTAAGGAGGCAACACATCATACAAGTTACCAAGCGGAAAACAAGCTCAATGGATGAAGATTTGAAAAATTCCACGAGAGAAGTAAACACAAGAAACATGAAGATATGTAAAACAGGAGGTAATCTCCCGCATGCCTTGGTCGATGCAGCTCTACAACCCTTATCTGGTTTGTCCTTTGACTTTTTTTTGCCACAGTGAAATAAAATTATTTGGTATGTGGGAATCCTGGAGATCCCTCCTGGCTTATATGGCCTTTCTGCCTCCTTTCTGTCAAAAAGGTAAGAAAAAATGGGCATGCCTTGAAGGAGGGACCTGAACAGGCTGTATCTGCAATTGTCGTCAGCAAACCCTGCTCCTTCCGTTTTGCCAGGCTTACCCTGGGTTTTAGCTAGTGGAGGATCTGGTCTATTAACTCTTTAACTCTAAATGTCTCCTGGAGATACACCCCATGCAAAGGTTTGACTCCCACAGAGAGGTTTTTGCGAGGGTTTGCTGCTGATGGAGAAACCACGTAAGAGGAAAGTGCAGCTTCTTTCCTGGTTCTGGTTTTGTGTTTGTGTGACTGTGAAGGCAGGTTCCAACCATGGCTGTAAGACAAACACATTGACAGTCTCTAATAAATGTAATATATGTTGTAGAAATTGCATTGACCGAAGAGAAAGTCTGTAGTGCTGAGACAAGCAGGTGAGCGAGCAGCTCTGCCATCTACCTCTGCAATCCAGCGTGCTCACAAGGCAGCACTGACAGATGGAAGAGCATGTTAAAATACTACTGAAATATGTCTAGGTAAGCAGAAAAAGACCAATTGTTTATTCCAAAGAGAGGAAGATACATGAATTTGAAGGATACCCAGTAGAGACATGAGGGAACAAGCTTGGCAGGGGCTGGTGATTCTGGTGGAGTTCACGATGACACGTGAGGACTGATGCAGATGCAACATGCTCTGCGTGTTTCTCTAATGAACCAAAGCGGTCCGTGGTGTTTTACCCTGGGGCGAGGCTAAGAGAGTTCTGTCAATCGCAGGAATAATTCTGCACTGCAGTGGAACGAAACCTCTAGATTGAGACTAACAGTCCGGCTGTAAGTAAACATGTTGGGTCAAAAGCATAGATGTGCTACTCTTCACGTAAATGGTGTTTTATCAGTTTGCTTAAGTGCTGACTCTTAGCTTATAAAACACTTGACTTTAGCATATAATGCAGTCAGCTTTCAGAAACTGCTTGTAAATAAATGTTTCTGATGAAGACTGATAAGTCTCAGAGCCACAAAACCATTTTTGTTTGCCAGTTAAGATTCAGTGGCCTGGAGAAAAAGTAGATAAGGAAACAGATATTTGTTCTCTACAAATAGCTTCTTTTTCCTTTTGGTAGTTCATGCATGTTTGAGATAAACACCAGATAAACAGAGATAGTTTCTAATTTTTTCTACATAATGCCCAAGGAAAGGAAACAATGCCCTCAAGATTTTGTGCTGCCTTTTTAACCATATCACTTATTTTAAAAAAATACTGCTGATGTGCAGAAACCAGCTGTTTGGGGTTTTTTTAAATGAGAGACCTGAGAATTTCAGAAAGAGCCTAGAACATTATGGGTTTCCTTATGCAGTGTCTAGCTTGTTTCATAGCTTTATTTTCAGTTGTTTGCATTACTTTAAAAGAGCATTATAAATTACCAAACAAGCAGCAGACTCAAGTAGTACTGAACAGTGGTACCCAGCCTGCACTCGGGACACTCACCGTCAAGGCTTCAGGGCTCTCGACTCCTCACATGAATCACTGAACAAACTGACGTCCCGTTTCCTAAGGGCACGTCTGCCTTGCTGTCACTCCATAACACAAAACCTACATAAAATGCATCTAAATTAACCCGTACCGCTGCAACTGATTTATAAAAGCGTATATGCTGTGTGTGTTTCACACAAACTAAAATCTCTAAGGATAGATGCTGTCGTGTTGAGCAGGGCTCCTTTCACTTAACCTGAGCCAGCTCAAAACAGCTCTCTGGCCGTATGGGTTCATAAAGATCTCCCTTAGTCCAGAGATGGGCACCTGGATTCCTCTCTCCTGGGGTGACTAGGATAGGAGAAGTGAGGTGTTTATGGGGTCTGATGTGCCCCAACTTCAAATCCCCAAAGTTTGGTGAAAAGAGACTTCTACAACGTGGTTGCTCTGTGTTTCTATCCAGTTACTGTGCGCTCACACATCCCTCCAGATTAGGACTAAACCATTTTCTTAGGTGACACAAGAGCCCAGTGAGGTCCCTTGTGGTGTCCCCACTGGAAGTCCAAACACAGTGAAGAACAAAGTCTGATGCGACATTGAAGGTGTGCACACACAAAATGGGAACTGAAATGAGCAGCCTTTGTCAGGCTCTTTAATACATCAGCACACGAATATAGAAGGCAGTCAGCTGACCATATAGAGGTATATATTTATTATATTAAAGCTTTTAACCCTAATGGCCACAGAGCTGTGCAAACAGAAACCAGTAAGTGTTTGAGAGGCCTCGCTAAAAGCCACATAATTGCTCGGACAGACCAAAGAAGGTAGGAGCATTGAATACAAGAATAAAATAAGTATGTTACGGTTTGCCTTAATATAAGAACAGTCACATGGCTGCCTTTCAAGGAGTAATATGAGCAATTAATCTTGTAGTGCATTCATGTGGTAAGATTGAAATCTTTATAACTTACACAGTAAAGATATTTTAGCATCAAATATCCTTTTAAGTCCAGCAGTATTCTTCAAGACATTTACAAAGTTAATATTTGACATTATGTTTCTAGTGCTATGAATAATATAAAAGGGATGTCATTATAATGTTAGCCAATAAAATAAGGTGAATAAAATACAGAACCAATGCAAACCCCTTAAAACAACTAAACAAATAACTTTTCCCGTCCAACATCTGCTCTTCTTGTTTCTCTTAAGCAAAAACTTCATGAGTATGAGAAGAAAAACTGTTGTGATATGTTATAACTGAAGGCTTCTAGAGTATTAGGACTGCTTAAAATAGTTCCTATTATACTGTAATAAATATTGTGATTGTATTGAAACACGATACTGACTTTAAAAAATAGCTTTTTGACTAACCTGTCATCAGTTAACGTTCTATGCATGCATTTCTATATCACTGACTTTACATAATTTAAATAGTTTAAAAGCCTTATTTAAATGTGTAGCTTTTACTCCATATTTTCGATGTTGGTAATCTCTGATTTTTGTTAAAGTTGAGTATTCCTGCTATCCTTAATATTCAGTGTATTGACACTGACCTTTAATATGCACTTTAACAGATGTTTCTGTGGGCTTTCGTAACAGCTGTTATTGTGTGTGTGCAGGTAAAATGTTTAACTTGGAAAGTTTAACATGTACCTCTTAAGTCTGGTTTTTGACAAGCTCCTGACCAATAATTCCAGTCCAAGACCAAACTCTGAGCCATTTTAAAGCAAATAGTATCGTGTATGGATTTCACGTAAACCTGAAACCCTTTGGAAAGATCCATCAGTGCCAGAGAACTGGCTGGAGGAGCCGTGCTTCCAACAAAGCCCCAAGCTTAGAAGCCCAAAAGCCACTAAGTGAAAACAGCATTCTTGGATATAATTCTTACTGAGTAACTGTGACGTCCTGGGAACAGGCTACTATTTTTAAGACACCATGTGCTAGCTTATGAACTAAAGCTTTCTTTGCATTTCTGGCTTTTTTTTTCTTTTGATCATTTTGGTCAAAAACTCTGCCTTTGTTCTTTATCAGCATTAACAGTTACACTGTGGTCACCAGACTGATGCTGAATTTTTTTCTTTTTTTTTTTTTTTTCAGTATTTGGAGGCATGAAATCTATATCTGAAATATTTGTGTTATGGCGACAGCTGAAGGCAAATATTCGTAGTTCAGTTATATTTGCTGAAAAGCAGAGACAGCAAAGTAATAAAGCTGGGAACAATAGTCTTCTAATTTATTGTGTAGAGTACGTGCATGTGGAAGAAAATACAGACCTGGTACAGTCACATTTGATCAGTCTATATTCCAATCCTTTCCCTGCAGTCTTCCTTTTTTGATGTCATTTTCAGTCTTGGATCATTCAAGAAATAGATCCATGCTGTCCAGGTGGTCATTTCCTCTGTTTTATTTATTGCTGGGTTATGTATTGACCAGAAAAACTCATTCCTTCCTTTCTATTAACTGTAATCTAACACCTCAGCAATAAATGTGTCCTTAGCCCATAGGTTCAGCGTCTCTGCAGAGCTTCATCCTTGTGACTTGCTGCAGTTCTTCTGAGTCAAAATCCCAAGTCAAGGTAATGAGAATAGATTTTTTAGATCATTTTCCCACCCCCATCTCTTTTGTCCTAAAACTGGTCATTGACAGTCCTCAAATCAAATCACAGCAATTGCAGCCCATGCCCCAGAAACTTGTGAGATACTGAGGCAATCACTCATGGAAAGTGTGTTGCAGGATGGTAAGACCTAGTCAAGATCTTTCAGGTTTGTGTCCCATTTGTATTTAAAAGGGCTCATTCAGCAAGATCAACTTCAGTAGCTTGTACTCTGTCAAGGAGTAAATAGAGTTACCTGTTACTTCCGTACTTTCTGTACTCTATAGAGATATGAAGGATTGGCAGGCTAAAGTTGTAACTTTTTTTTTTTTTTTAACAACCTAAATGCTTCTAGCTGATTTGCAATTGAAACAGTCCCAGACAGCAGAACAAGTGATACCATCCTGCATCTCCCACATGGAAGGTGTTTTCCCTTCTACATCTTGGAAACAAGCGAGGGACTGAAGCTGTTTGTCGAGGATGGGCTGAAAGCAGTGGTCCTCGTTGGTGGGTCTGTTTTGCTTCTGTGTCACACAAGACTGAAGGGCATGCTGGGAGGGAAACACCACATTACAGCCCATTTGTTTTGCTCCAACTTATGCCGGTTGATCATTGTTACTGTGAGTCAAGATATTGCCTGGGAACAAGGAGAGTTTGGAAGACTCTTCATGCAGGTGCCCAGGAGTTCATTGCCCAGGTGTGTCCGAAGAGTTGGTGCTCCCTCTTTGCACAGGCAAAGCACCAAACCTTTCTTTGCTCTCTTGCTTCACTGCTCCCCAGCCACCTCCAGGCTCCTCTCCCCTGCTGCTCTACACGATGGCCTCAGGCTTTTAAAGGAAGCTGTGTGTCACCGCTATACCCCATTGCTCAGCGTTGGTGGCCCCTTCCTAGGCTCTGCTGCAGGACCTGTCAGAAAATACAGATTGATGAAAGCCACAGGGCTTTTTGGCAGATTTACCTATGTTAAGGGCATATTTTTTTTTGCATCTCCACTTTCAAGGTCTTTTTCTACCCCAGGTTATGGTGCTCCATTCACTGATGTACTGGCCTTGGGAACAGAAGGAGGAACAGAAAAGCAGAATATCGGACAAATGTACATTTAAGTGAGTATAAAAACCTGCTGTCTGCGTATTGAATAAAAGCTGTCCTCTTTCTTCTTGCTTCAGATTCTTTTTGGTGGGAGTTAAGGTCATTCAGTGATACACCCTGGGTCTGTCCATCTGTTTGTCTCCTGTTCCCAGGCAACCCCTGAAATCTGACAGAGGTATGTGATCCCAGAAGCCCTAGGTTCTCAGAAGCTCCATGAAAAGCAAAAGAAAAAATTGTCCCCATTAAAAGAAAGGCCATTATGTGAGCTCAACCCTTGTTATCTATCAGAGAAGCCATGAACTAATCACCAATAATGCAGATCTGCATGAAACCAGATGTTCTCATTCCACAGCTTATGCAACATGTTGTTTTTTTCCTCATAACCTTACTTATTTTGCTAATTTTACACGTATCCCTCAAAGTGGACAATGTTCTTTAATTGTTTTTTCCAGATTTGCTTTTTCTATGTGCAGAAGTCGTACACCTTTACCAGAACAAAAAATGCAGCATGGCTGTAATTTGGGTGGTATACACGCGGTGCGCTCATAGTGTTAATTTCTGCACTAAGGGGAACAACTCACAATAGAGTGTAATACATCTGTACCGCTATAATCATGGGCTGTACTGGTGCAGGAATGACAAATCATGCCACAGGAGAATATGTCCTGTTATTTTTCTTAATTGAAGCGATCGGTATTTCTCCACATGAACTTGCCCACAAGTCGGATGAACCAATGTTTTATTAAAAAGGCAAAATATCTGACATATTTGAGATTAATAAATTTTCACCTACCTAGAAGTTGCAGTGCAGTTCACTTGGGCAGTCACCCATCTGGTGTATCTTTACCCCTCACTATCCAACCCTTGAGGTGGGCACCAGATTTTTATCTTTATTACATCTATAATATTTACTTTTTATTGTCAGAACATGTTTCATGTAATCCAATAAAATCCTGAAAATTAGTTTTGCACTAGACCATTAATGTAGCCCATGTTTCAGCTTCTATGTGATGCAGTCATACATGCATTACATATTTTTGGGTATTTGTCAAAAACTCTTCCTAGTGGATTGACTTAATATAGAATCATAGAATGACTTTGTTTGGAAGGGACCTTAAAGATCATCTAGCTCCAGTATGGGGCTTCACAAATGACTCTGTGCTGTTGCAAACCAGATCAGCCAGATTCAGACCTGGTGATCCACTGAGCTAGGAGTGGGAAATACAGCTTCTCCCTTGCTTCTCTGACTGTGCATGACACTTAGAGATAGTCACATATAGCAATCCATTCTCCCTTTGGCATCGTATTTACCCCACTAACTCACTGGTACCAAGAGATACTGTACCCATGTGTAGAAGAACAAAACTATCAGGATAAAGTTGCCTCAAAAAAGTCAGGAGGTGAATGTGTAGATCCTTATCTTCAGTAACCATAACAAACCTCACTGCATTGTATTGCATATTTTTATGTTAACAATATTGAATGAAAGGGCATGACGTAAAGGAGCACCTCCCAATAGATCTGTAATGATGATAACAGTTGACAGATAGGGCTACTAATTCTAGAATGTCATTAATTACACAAAAGAAGAAAGATGGACTTCGTCCTGCTCACTGTTGGATATCTGCAGGGTTTGTATCGGATGCCTATGCTTCTTCTTGCAATGTCTGGACAGAAACAGCCTTTTCTATAGTATTGTTTACACAAAACAATCCATAACATAGTACTGAAAGAAAGTTGCATGAACATTATCATAAAAGTTGTGGTCTCAGAGCTCATGGAAAAGAGGTTGTGGAAGGAGTACAGCACTGCTAGACCTTCTCAAAGACTGTACGACCTCATTACACTTTGGTCCTGTTTCCATACAATCTGAGAAACTCACATTTGCTGAAAGCAGTTAAAGAAACAAACCGAGATAATTTATATGCAACTATCTAGTTTGTTCTGATGATGTTTTTTTGGGTTTTTTTGATTATTAACAGTCTACAGCAAAAATATTATTTTCAAAAGAGGTAGACCCAAGCTTCCTTAGCGTTTGCAGACATATCTGTTTATATCTTTGACCAATTGCATAAAATCTTTATCGTACTTCTGCAATTATCTCCAAAGGGGCTTAAACTTCCATTTCCTCAAACAAATGTGTCAGTGATTTCTCCAGGGCATCAGCCTTCCTTGTTCCAGCCTCTTGGATTTCATTTAGGTATTGGGAAACATTGATTGAAATTGATTAACAGAAAAGAGAAACTCCTCTAACACAGATAATACTGCACCATTCATTAACTTCAATAAAAAATTGACTGTTTGAATCCCTTTTCGTCTTCCTGATGCATAGCTGGCAGGTCAACCTGAGTGTAGACACAACACCTGCTAACTCCTTTTGATTTGGTGACATATTAAAGGCATTGATCAACATGTAGGTGTGTGACCAACGAGTGAGTGACATAGAATAAGTTCAGTGAAGTCAATGGAAAGATGCAGAGTAACTGGTTTTTGGAGCATGTCTCACCTGAGGAAGTAAAGTTCAGTTTCTCACCCTTGGGTCAACAACAGGCAGGCATCTGAAAGTTTATCGTGAAAAACAGGTCAACACAGTTGCAAAGAAGGTTTAATCCAGTTAATTCACTGACAGGTTTCTTTAGTTTGAGGAAAAAAAATAACCCAAACAATAAAAGCTCTTCCAACTTGTCTAAAACACTGCTTACTGCATATGAGTAGGAAATAAATTAAAAAAAAAAAAAACAGTTATATGAGGAATTTGCTGAGGCAAAGTAGGAACTGGCTGCTGTAAGAAGTTCCCAAACCATTATTAAATTGCCCTTCTGGATGAAAATCTGATAGGATGTCACTGTAATTCAAAAGCACGCAGAAGTGTGCTAGACATGGACCAAAACCTGTTGAGCCACTCTAGCACAGTCACGCAAAGCTCATTTACACTATCTCATCTGTGATTAGATTATGATACGTGAATGTTTCCATGAATGTTGTTGTCTAGGTAAAAACAGTGAACCAACAGCAAGGCCTGAGTAAATACCCACAGAGATTATACGGTGGTGTGTGTTGGTCAAAACGAATGCCAGTAGGAGAGACTAGGGAAAGGTCTTTAGAAGAAAGTTTTCACCCTTTTTCTCTTTTTTCTTCTGGGGTCTCTAAGGTTTAATCACTGAAGATAGTAGGGTGACACCTGATATCTTCAAGATGATCTCTACCTTCCTGAGTATACTTCTACTACACTTAAAAAAATCTGTAACAGTACTCCAAACTCTACAATAATTTGCCATATAGCTGTTTTTTTGGCTTTTGGGTTTTTTGTTGTGGGGTTTTTGTTGTTGTTGTTGGTTGTTTGTTTATCTGTTTTTCTAGTAAAGCTGTAGCTAAAAATACCAGCTACTTTTAGACTACGAAAAATTGGGCAAGCAAGGCAGAAGTGACTCTTGGCTCATATACACTGGAAAGTCAGTACTGTATGTACAAAATCACTAACTTTCTGATTGGTTCCAGTGGAAAGTACAGTAAAAACTTAGGCATGGTGATCTTGATAAAAATCCCAATAAAATGAATGGAAAGGCTCCACTTGACCTGACTGTGGTTTAAAGCCACTGTGATAATAACTGTCAAAAAACACAAGGGTTTTAAAGGGACTCTACAAGAACAAAGACCTGAGAGGTATGTTCAGTTGTCGATTGTTTAGACCAGCCCATAAGGACTTTGTTTACGATATCTGTTCGTTCAGGTATTTATGAGTTTCCTAGTGTCATGAAGGACATTAAGTTTTAATAAAAACATTGTTAAAGGAGAAGTAATTATACTTTCAGGAAAGTAACCTCAGAGAACAATTGCACATCTGAATTTATCAAAGATTTCTGATATTTATTTTCTGATATTTATTTCTGATTTAGTTTTCAATGCCAGTAAATGCACATGTTATCTGTGATTCCTGTACTTTTGCTGGCTGCAGTCTGACAGCATCAACTCAGCCATTTTCTATTTGAACAGCACCTTTAGGAGACCCTTAAGGTGTGGTATAAACAATCCAGCAGGTGAGTCACTCACCTTTTATCCCAGCAGTAGACCACTGTTTCCCATCCATCATGCGTACCATTGGAATATGTTTTGCTGAAAGAGTAATTCTGTAGATAAAAATGGATGGTCAGAGGTAAATTCAGTAAAGAAGATGATACTAACCTCACAGTGGTCCGATTCCAGTTTGGAGGAATTTTCATGGCTAGAAAACTTACCTTATATTTTCAACTAAACATAGCACTGTTATTATCTTCTGTTCTGCAGTGTTTCTCAGTGCTCTGCGTTGCCTACAAGCAGAAATCACCTATCCACACAGTATTCTTAAAAAAGCTTGTGAAGCCACAGAGGATGAAAGGTCCTGAACTAATGTGAGATACTGTTATTACTGGGGGTGTGTATGTGCTTGAAGTGCAGAGAACACTGCAGGTTGGGGAGTAGAAATGTTTATTCCAGTAGTTTTCATTCTCATTCTGGTTCATTTTTGTCCGAACTGTCTAGCATTACAAACTAGCTGGATTAAGGACAGTGAAAGACCAGCATTTTTTTTTTTCTCCAGCTATGTCAATAGTAGAGATTATCACTGGGGAAAACTTTTCTGGAGGAAGCCAACACCTTGCTGCTTTGCCTAGAGCTCAACCACTGCAAACAGTGGAGTCACCCAATGAATGCATTCAGTGAAGAATCTGCGTACGTGTGTTCTTACCCCGTTCTGCACAAGTCTGCTGTGTCAGTAAAGCCACAACTGTAATTGAAATTACATTGGCCTTAGTGTTGGCTTTGGGCCCCTATCTGCCTTTTATCTCCACCCTAAGTTTTTTCCTTGACCCCAAACGGCAGTGCAGCCTGCGAGTGGTGGGAGATCTGGTCACCTCCACGTAGCAGACTGACCTGGCTGCTGCTGACCTTCCAGCCGGTGTCTGCTGGGCTGGAGACTACCCACGTGCAGATCTTAACACAGAAAGCCGATGGGCAGGAATTGCACAATGCCCTTTTCCTGGCTCCTGACCTGTCAGCATACCATCTCTCACGTTCTGCGTGGAGTAGAGAGATGTACGGAGGAGAAGCAAGTGTCTGTAGAGGTGTTCCTCACGAGAATGGACATCATGTGGCAAGGTGAGGCCCCTTCGGCATCATCTGGCCTTTGGCAGGTGACTTGGTGCTGACTTAAGAAATGCATGTAGTGTGTATGGGTTCAGTGCAGGATACAGGACCTGATGTACATGGGGGAGGGTGGCTGGTAGAAGGGAAAACAAGCCAACTCTGAACACCAGCAGAGACAGCTTCTAAATGATCTTCATTCTTTGGCAACTGCAGAAAGGGTGTCCATTGAAGCCAGGCTCTACTTCCAAAATAAGACTGAATAGTTGTGGCACACAGATTGTTTTTAGTCCTGTGTTTATAAATCAGTGTATGCATCCTTAAAGAATGGAGTAAAAATGACTCAGCTCTTTAGGACAACTCAGGTCTTTTCAAACGTTGCAGGTGCAGCAGCATCCTCTTCTCAGTTGGGCAAAATGGGTGAATGCAGCGAGCAGCAGCTGCTAGGGCTGATGGAGACGGGAACGGCTGGAAGCTGTGGTATTGAGAAAGCAGTGGAGGTATATGGGAAATTTAAAGATGTAAACAAAGCTGATGAAGGTAGTGGCAAGACTCCTTGGGTACGTGATAGGCTTTGAATGAAAACAACCACTTGCTTCCATGATGTCTCTTTTTTCCTAAAAAAAAAAAGAGAAAATAGGAGGTGGGGACTCCTACAGACCTTGCCTGTCTTTTCCAGTGTTCTCTGCTTTTAACTCTTGGGCTCCCTAATTCCTGTTATTCTAGGCTCAAACCAGGCAGGTGAGAGTGCTAGCTTAGGCCATGTATTTCAAAGGGAATTAGCTATACTTTTCAAATGTGTTTGTATAATTCCTAACACAAGGTTAGAAGTGGTGTTTCTAACAGGTTAACATTTACATTAGGATAACAGCTTTCACTGAAAAGGATTCTCAAGACCATTCACCAGTACACAGATGCCAGAAGCATCGTCATTCAAACAGCAAAATGAGGTCAGAGAAAGGCACCAGGTAATGTCTCATTCCTTGGGTGGAAATACACAGAGATTTAAACTGCGTGCCACAGACCTCCCAGGGATTTGCATCTATCTAAAATTCCATAGCAGGGGAGATATCATAAAAAGCAATTGCGAAAACAATACGTAGAGGGAAGTAAAAGCATAAAGGACATGTTGATGGCTCATGTCCTCATCAGGCTTAACCATCTGTATTTAGCCAGTGTTACTGCTGCAAATAAGTTTGTGCCTTATCAGCTTGACCGCAAAGGTTAATTAAACTTCTTTCTGGATTTGATATCTTTCCAAGAACATGTAGCAAATGATTTCTAGAGGATAGCCGGTTTGCTACAGGTAATGCTGTTATACACAAGGAAAGAGAGATCAGTCAGGGCACAGGGAGCCTATGAGAAATCTGCCAAGATATCAGGGAATAGGTTCCACTTTCGTAAAATTTCCTCATGTCAAAGAGGCTTAAAGCCGGGCTTGGCATCACTCACTATTCACTGGCAAGCCTCAAAGTCCTCTGATGCCTGCCTTAAGCATAGCTGATGTTGAGAGGTTGCATGAAAATCTCAACTTTCCATTCACTGCAGTGATAGCAGGATAAAGCTCTAAAGTGAGCGTGGAGCTGTCAGTGAAATAAGCAGTGCCATGGAGGCAGATCTCATGGAAATGCTGGAGCAGATGGCTGCTTGTCACTATTGCTGCAAATTTCAAATGTCACTGTGCCCTACTATATTTCCTAAAAACATTTGCCTTGCCTCTTGAAGGGATATCACATTAAAGGCACAATTTTGAAAAACTGCTTTCCTAGAGGAAACTCACCTGGAAGTCATAAATCAGGAAAGAATGAGTAAACAGCCCAGCCAGAGCCTAGAGCTTTAAAGACATCCTATAATGAGGAACAGAGCAAAGGATGCAGAAGAGAATGGGCTGTGGGTTTTGCTATGTACATGGACTTTGATGGATCACACCCATATCAGAGAAAAGAGGGGAAAATCCCTAAACTCAACAACCCCTTCCAATGTACTTAAGAAAAAAAAAAAAAAAAGAAAAAAAAAAACAACCAACTCTGCTCAAGATCTAGTTGAACTCTGTGTGCCAACAGGTTACAGCAGCTGGGGAGCTGGGAGAGGGGAATGCCCCATGAGCACTGCTGCACCCTTAGCTCTGCCCAACCTCCAGAACTTCAGAGTCTGAAGAACACACCTGGAATCCAAATCACATACAAAAGGACATGGGGGTAATGATTGCTTCCTAATCCGTCCTTCAACACACTCCCTGTTGCTGGAGATGTCGCCAGGAGGGAGGTATCACAACTGTAAAGTCTGTTTTCAGGATTCCTCCTCCAAATTTACCCCAACCCTTCTGTAGGGATCTAGCTCCATCTTCAAGTTATTCATTTTTTTTAATAGCCTTTGGAAGACCAGTGCCAAATCTGGTACTTTCAAGGTCATGACCGGTTAATCACACTCTAATTTTGTGCCTACCCCAGTTTCCAGTTTGCACCATCCTCTTTGCACCATTCCCCCCACTTCAGATTCAAACCTTTATGCGTACACAAAGAAATGTCCTAACTCCCTTTCAATCTTTGGCTAAGCAAGCTCTGCTCTTTTAACTTATTTTAATAAACTACTCCATAGACCTTACTCCTTTTGAGCAACAGAGACCCAAGACAAAAGAGATCACACGCTACAATACATGTATTGCATAGAAAAAGAGAAAAATTGAGCAGACAAGTGAAGGTTTGAGTGAAAGACCTTGGAAAAGAAATTAAGTCATCTGTATTTGTATTCACATATGTCTATGTATATGTATGAATACATTTATGCACACATTAGTTTTTCTTTCCATATAAGAAGAGATTTTACACAATGAGCTGTCTCAATCTCTTATTTTACAGAAAAGCTTTGAACATGATCCTTTAGTATGACAAGGAATTACATACACTGATAATATGAGAAGATCTGCAGAATCACTGCCCATCAATAATTTCTGTCCAGACAGGAGCAGCTAGTCAAGAAATTTCCGATTTCATGTGCAGTGAGAAAATTACTATACACAAGGTAAAATATTTTTTTTTCTTTCTGGACAATGATTGAAAATCAGAAACTTTGTTGGGTGTCTTCACAGGAATGGCACTAGTTGAGAGCACTTGGGGATTTGGCTTTTTTTTTTTTTTTTTTTTTTTAAATTCTATCTTAGCCTTCATCATAGCCAGGAGTGTCTGAATTGGAATTTTGGCTCCTGGTAGGTTTTGTCTGTTCATTTGTTTTGTTCATGGACCCTGTCAGTGCAACCAGGCAAATGAAACAAAACTCTTCCACTTCCAATGTGTCTGAAATCCAGATCTGATTTATTCTATGGCTTGAGCCCTTCCTTATCTCCTTGCAGCCAGCAGCCAGAGAGTCAGCTCTGTGATGAGACACTCCAGCAGACACTCACAATGGTTGATATCGATCCTCTGACTTACCCTCTGGTTTCCACAGAAATCCATATAATCCCTAGAGGGATTGTTTAGTGATTATACAGCGATCTACATGAGTGCCTAAGCCTAGTTCTCTTCACTGTGTGTAGGATAAACCTGAACCAAGCTGGATCTGTTCAATTCAGTCTATTCAAACATTAAACAAATCCACTCACAGTACCAATATTAACTTTAAAGATTTGCACTTTTTGGAAAAATATGTTCAAAGATGATGTCCACACATCAGGTGTCTCCCTCTTAATGAAGAGAAAGATACAGAATATCATGAAGTTTTATTGCTGACTCTGATGGACCCTGTACTGGGTTCAGACACATCAGAGCATTTTAGTGGATTGTCAGAGAACTAGTTACCCGTGAACAATGTTGTATAAATGATGATGTTATAATTAATGCATTTTTAAGGTATAAAACATGTATTGTTTCATTGGGAATAATAATTTTTTACCAGTTACCATTTCAGAAGATCTAGCAGAATTTTGGAGCAAACGTGGGATATAGCAGCAGTATGCTATCATTTTAACCTGAACTGCTCTGTAAATACAGAATACTAAAGGCAAAACCACTCAAAGGTCAGGAACTGAGTTAATCTGAAAAATATTAATGAAGATGCCATTGAAGTGTTTTTTGCCTTGAGTAAAAAAAAAAATAAATATTTTGTAAGACCATGTTAAAGAAAATTTTTAATCAAGAAAAAATAGTTTCAGCAAAGTGAAAATGCCACTTTAGAGTCAGTTTGCTGGCTCTAAGTCGCATTAATTTTTGGTTATGTTTTATGTTATGGGAAGCTATCAATCTAAAATACATAGACTGCATTTAATACTCAGAGAAATATATATGTATGTTTGTATGCTGATATGTGAGGACATTTAAATAAATTAAAACTATAATACTATAACAAATAAACTGAGAAAAATTTCCTTTTTTTCCCTTTTTGCCACATCAAAGAACTCATTTTAAACCAGTCTGGGTGGTTTAGTTTTCCCATTGAAATCCCAGAAGCTGAACTTGTCAGCAGTGTCACTTATAAACTTTCATGGTTCAGAGGGTGTTGGCAAAAGACAAATTGCTGCGGAGGGGCTCTGTCCATTTGCCAAGGAAAACTGTGGGATGAAGGTACAGGTCCTCTTTATCCAGAATTGTGTGACACTATTCTGCACAGACAGCTGTTAGTGATTTGATTTTATGACACGCAAACAGCACTTACAAAAAAGAGATTTATTAAGATATATAAGACAGCCTACCTTCTGCTTTCCTGCAAGTTTCAACATTGCTGAAGACTAATATCGTATCGACTTTATTACACTCTTAACTGGTACTTGTCTGATCTTTCCTTTTCACACAGCCTGATAAGGCACCGCCGAGGCACGCACCTTGTTATAAATGCTTTATCTTTTGTTGCTTGTTGTCTTATTATGACACCATCAGATCAGCTCTGAAAGTTCTTTATTGGTTCCAAATAATTTTTCTACGTTTGCTGTAATAAAACAGTCTGTGTTCTCCTGTTGGAAACATAAGTAGAAGTTTCTTACGTGGTTGCTAGGTTTCTGAGAGCCCCAGTGGGAATACGTAGGAATTTGGGAATTTCCAAAACATGCTATTTTTCCTGCATGATTAAGGTCATCATATTTTTTTGCAAACTCTTTAACATTGATTTATTGCTTAGATTTTGCCTGGTCCCTTGCCCCCACTCCAAACACACACACGTGCACAGAGTGGCCTGACCCCCCAGGAAAGCTGCACTGCCATCGACTCAGCCAAGTTAACATTCCTTTCATGGTTTTGAATGAAATCTGCAAAATACCTCTGATCATACTGAAATTTAACCTTTGTTCCATTCCATGCACTCGTTGGCATCTGCAGGACCAGGACTTTCACGTGTGTAACTAACACACTAATTGCACACAGCTTGTTCCAGAGGATTTTGGGGTGCTTTTCTTTTGGATGGCTACCTCCTGTTAAGTTTAAGAGAAAACAGGATCCTGTCTCTTAGATAAAGAAAAAGATCCTTTGGGTACATGAAAAAAAGAGAGAGAAAAAAGAAAAAGAGAGAACCTTTGTGGATGCCCCATCCCTGGAGGGGTTCAAGGCCAGGCTGGATGAGGCTTTGAGCAACCTGGGCTAGTGGGAGGTGTCCCTGCCCATGGCAGGGGGTGGCACTGGATGGGCTTTAAGGTCCCTTCCAAACCAAACCATTCTGTGATTCTATTAAAATTTTCGTCTGCTCTGTAATTAGGGTTTTGCTGGTTTGCCATCCCCATCTTTTTGTGGTCTTGCTGGTCCTGCTCCATTGTGGTGCTGCGGCAGCTCCAGCACAAATTGAGACTGAAGAAAGGGGCAACTTACCCTTTGGGTTAATGGTTACATGTAAATATTTGGGAAAATAATCTGGAATGAAATTAGTAATATTATCACGAGGAATAAGCACCTCAGTTCTCTTTAGCTAGCTAATCTGTTGCTGTTAAGCCACTGATATCCCTGGCTTGCAAAGATGAAATAGTTCCCATTGCAACTTGTGCTTAGCTGTAAATTGGATTGTTTCGAGTATGGGGAAGAGAAACTGTAAATGTGTAAAATCAACGACTCCTGGATGTTCCAGTGGTGTAACATTTTTGTCAGGAGCCTGTTTATATGAGATTTTTAAGCATACTGACCTAAAAAAAAGTATGATTTGTGGTACTTTAACCCTGAGAACTGTCATGTAAGTAGTCATTATGAAGCAAACAATATATTGTTTGTTTTAACTGCTTAGGGCATGGGGAAGGGTTCCCTGGGGGAAAAAGCAACCTCCCCAGTCACCTCTGTTTTTCTGGAATGCATGTCTGATGGATTTTGGTATAACAGTTGACCATGTCCTTATTCATCTCCATCCCTGCCTACTCCAAAGTCATTCTCGCAGTAGAAGCCGAGGGTTTCTTCCTGGCTGTAGTGTCCCACAGCGAGCTCCATGTTCATCTTTGCTGATGGTACTCACGCTTTCTCAATCCCTTCTGTGTCAGGAGGGTTTCCAACCTTGACCCATTGCTGCAAGGGTCCTGGCCTTGGATGTCCATCCAGTGCATGTTGCTGTGCTCCCCATTGGCAGCACAAACATGATTTTAAAAATTAAGGAGATGCCTATTCTGTATAGAATAAATTCACTGCTAAGAGAAACCTGGTACTTACAGCTCAGTAACTTCTCCCTCTCTTGTGTCCTCACCAATCCCTAAGTAAAAGCAGGATGGGGGACAGGGGAGGTATATCTTCATGAGGATCAGGGGAGACAGGATAGGAAAGAGACTCGAAGTGGTAGAGCAGAGCTTACCACCTCCCTAGGAGATGTACGAACTGAATAGGTCTAAATTGAGCAACCCTTATAATTCTTTTGAGGTTACCTCAACCCATATCATCATTCTGGGGTTATCTCTGGCTCTGCTTCATCCAGTCAGTCAAAGGAGACTGTTAGGATAGACTTCAAGAAGTTTGGTTTTAAACAGGTAACAGTGTCCCAACAAAGGAAATCTTCTGGGCTGAGTACAGCTATGCAAACCTCCAACCATTATTTCATTGCTGTGGAAATGTTGTCAAACTGTTCCCTTTTATTTACCTATGACTTCATCTTCCCCCAAAGGGAAGTGATTAACATTTATCAATGCCCATTTTTTTTTGCATAACAATCTGATGATCATGTAAAACTGTAGGAATATTTTCTTAAACTCTACTTAATCCAGATTCTTTTAATCTATGAAACAGAGTCAAAGAAAGAAGTGTTCTTCTGAAACCCTGTCTGAAGAAACAACAAAATTGCAACGTGTAAAGATGGTGGGTTAATAATATTGTTTTATAGTCCAGCAATTTAACAGTACCCTATGCTATTATTTCCCAGAATTGATAGGAAACCCTAATCCACAAAGAACGGTCTCACCTTCCCGGGTCTTGTAATATTGACTGTCCCTGTTATTTTACTTAAAGGCTTCATGGAAGGTTGGTAAACAGCTAGAGGCCAAAGGTAGTCTAGAAATCTAGTAGTTGAATTTAGTAAGTGGGTCCAGTATTTTACAAAAGGATTGGCCTTCTTTAAGTGGCACTTCATAGCGTAGCATGAAGTATGAAGATCCTCCGTGTACTGATACCACCAACAAAATAACCTGGTAAGTGTAAACTTGCTGTGATGGATGGGATGAAGAGAGAGAGCGGGGAGGGAAATTCCCAGTGCAAATTTCTTCCTGGGATGCACGGCAGCTGGATGGACTGATGCTAATAAGGGTGGAGACCCCTGGCATTTTGCAAAAATAAATATTCTTCAGAATTAATTTTAGTCACGTTATAGGAAGTTCCCTTTGCGTCAGCTGACACATAAAGTCATCAGACATGGTGAAATGACAGATGGGACACAAACCCAGCTGTGGTCAGTGAGCATCTTTGCCTTGACTCCTCCACCCTTGAGTTCTGATGCTTTGTATGAAAAGGACTGCTTCGCTCAAGATGCTGAAACTGTCCTTGGATGCTGAAATGTGGTCCTTCCTGGATGCTCACGTGTCTGCTGGCTTGAGCTGGCTTCTGTGAAATGTCACTGGTCACCTGAGCACACACAACAAGGGTAATGCTGGAATTAGGCACCTTTGCAGGACTAAGGGATAGAATCAGCGATTGCCTTTGGAAATCAAACTAATGTTTAACTTGACATCTGCTGATAGCACAACTGAACTCTGCTCCCCAAAGTTATGGAAAAATTCCTTGAGCATGAAGTTACTACCGTTTTTATGTGGTCTTTCCAACCTTCACTGGGAGCCTGTAATCTCTGCAAACTTGTGCTTCAGCCCTTCTTCTCAGGCACCTGGCTCTTGTAAACAGGAACAGATGCAGCAAGGATCTACATGTTATTGTACATCAGGCTTCCCAGAATTTGTGACCAAAATTTGGTATTATTCCAACCTACAATTACGCAGGGTAGTCAAGCAGCACGTTGCATTTTCCCATTAAATGAGCTTAAACCAGTGTTCCTGTGGAACCGACCTGCTGACTGCCTTCATGAAGAATGCAAGCACTTAGAAATCATCCCGGTTAGCTTGGGAAGTAGCAGTCATCGAGGGAAAGACAAGGCGTGGTGTGGGAGAGAAAAGAGAGATCGACTGGTCAACAAGGAAGTGAAGCCACTGTCATGCGTTGTGTGGTACTGGGGAATCTGCGTAACACTTTTTCTGGAGATGCTTCTAGCTGTGCTTGTTTCTTTCTCTAGAGATAAATTTATTTTTACAGATAGTTCTGCAAAACAGCTGATGTTGTATTGCCCAACCGGGTACCATCTTTCTTACAAGAGGAATTTAAGAGGATGTTAATACAATGGATGGCCTGTTTTAGTGATTCGCTGTTAAGATTGTGTTTTCTATGCATAATTTAAGGTGCTTCGGTTACTCTTTAAAGACACCCCTCCCAGCATCAGCCAGTCACCTCCTGCTGTCCTCCACAGAGCAGGAAGACTCGGGGTTACATATATCCACCCAGCACAGTTCTCCCTTCCCATTGCTACTACTGCACTCACAGATGTTAAACACTAAAGCTCTGACCAGAAGCGTTAAATCTTCACCGAATTATATACTACGAGGATGACTAAATAACCTCAAAAGTTTCAGTTTACTTGTAATTGTTTGGAGTAAATTGCTGAGATTTTTTTTCTAGAGGTGTGACCAGACTCTACCAATCCCAACTGCCTGTAACAGGAAAAGTTTTGACTTTCCTCTCCTTGTACAAACCATTAATCCAGAAAACAATACCTCAATTCTTAACATCTCTCCCTCCTCTCAAGTTGCCTGTTGCCATTTACTCCTCATTAACTCTTCCAGCTCTACAAATGCAGTAATCTCGGGGCTATAACGTTTCTGCCGTGAGCCACGTGCTGTTCCTGCCCTTGCATCACGAGCACATGATATAGGAAAGAATGGAGATAAACAGCGGGAGGCAATTCAAAACCCTGCAAGGCAAAGCCACATCCTTCTGTTTTCTGTTTTAGAGGAGTTGTGAAACAGGGAAAGGTCCCAGGTGGAAAAGCAGAATGCAGAATTTGAACACCTTGAAGTCGGGTTGATTTTGGTTCCAGTATCTGGTTAGAAAAATACCTGAAGTCTTTCTGGTTTTTTGAGGAATGGGACGGGTCCTGGCCCTAGGCACAAGGAAGTGTGCGTGTATCCACAGGGCCTCTGTTTATTTAGTCACTGAAGATGGTGTGTAGTGAAAGACGTTCTAATTACTTAGAACCTCACAAGTTTTAAATCTTCTCCTGCCCTTTCCTAGAGAGAAATCTCACCTGACGCAAAGGAAGATTAACTCGTTCCAGCCTCCTTACTCTTCTGCAAGGATGGAAGTGACCAGAACAACAGGAACGGCCACTGGGGAACAGTAATCCTATGGGGTGGGTAGGGCGTCTCACGTCGTATATGGGTAACAACCAGGCATGGAATGAGCTGGGAAGGGCCCTGCACCCTGAGGAGCCTTTCATTTACAGCATCGTTTTGAACATCCTTGAACTGGCCTATTTACACTAAAGCTGGGCAGGTCCCAACCAGGCTATGGGCTTTATTCAAGAAGCAAATATCAAGATCAGTTTCATTTTAGGCCTAAGTTCCACTGACTTCACATAAAGTCTTACTCAACTAAGGACCAAAAAAGGATGCACTAAGCTTTTTTTTTTCTCCATCTGTATTATATTTCAGTGACTCTGCTCTTTTTGCTCTGGTTTTCCCTTGCAAAGCAGGCTACAGACCAGCAGCAACCCTGGTTATCAGCTGTGCCGATGCTGTTCTTGGCACTGAACGCAGGGAGACTGGAAAATTATTTTACTGATGGAATTTCCTCAATACCTTTTGCATTAGACACAATGGAGTGAACATGACTTTGACGTAATACGTTCATTGGGATATTTGCTTAAGACCAACCCTCCATGACTCTTGAACGTACCTCAATCAAGAAGGGATGGGCTAGAAGTTCAGTAATTAACTACTTAAAGGAAAAATGTCCTTTTTGTTTTTTCCAAAATATACACAACTTTAGGATCTATAAAGGCAACAGGCTGACTAAGGATTTTTTATTATTAGGACGGATATAGTCCATCAAACACTTGATCCTTCCGATATGGTATCAGCAAAAATGTAACCAGCTTCCTGGTACTGCGTGCGTTTTGAAGTCACAGAACTGCGTGCTGCGACCCTTCAAGAAACAGAGAAATTCCTCTATAAATGTAACAAGATTGATTTTTTTTTTTTCCTGTCTTAAAACTGTCTCGACTTCCTCCTACTACCTCCTGCTTCTTGCACTAAGCAGCAAAGGAGTGGCCGATGCAACTCTGGGTTTGAAAGAGATTGGCAGAAAGAGCTACCAATTAGTGACCGGTCCAAGACCAGACTAAACAATGACTACAATTTAATGGTAACCAGTTTTCACTTAGTTTCCTGAAAACAGACAGGATTTGGAGCAGTGGAATTTTCCCAAAGCAGGACAAAAATAATGAGACATGTGTTAGAGGTCTTATAGTACTGGATATCTGAGGATAGAAGAAGTGCAAGAGGAAGTAAATTTTGGGCATGTAGAAGCCTGTTTATGGCCACAAACTCAAGCAAGGTAATATAAAATTTATTTGGAGGGCAGTGAGTCAATGATTAAGAGATCAGCTGCAAGTAAAAGATCCTGTACGTGCTGCAGTGGAGAGGCACAACCTTTAGTGCCCCAGCAAGCCAGACTTTTGGTGACAAACCTGCCCATGGCCACACAAGGCCCACAGCATCCCACCACATGTGCCTTCTCAAACTGGAGTAGCAACTCGCTGCCTCTCCACTCTTCCTACACCTCCCTCCTCATGTTACCTGACTTGCACCTCCCTAGGGAAGAGTTTAGAAAGGAGCAATTTCCCCAGTGGCCAGGATTGCCATAAAATGCTGTGAAGCTGGCAGCCAGATGTGATTTGGTGAGGGGTAGAGATGGCCTCCAGGATGGCCAGAAGGTCAGGACTCCGGGTAGTGCCTTGGATTGCTCACACCTGGAGCTGCCAGAAATTAATCCATGGCCTGGGAGAAGGTCCTTGGATAATCTTGAAAGCTTTGCAGCTGCCACTTCCTTCCCTCCCTCTCCCACCTCTCCAAACACTCCTACCACATGCAAACAAGAATTCTCAGAGAGTGCTCCCAGCTGGTAAGGGAAAGGAGATCAGGCAGTCCCTGCAGGCTTTGGCAATATCGGGATGTGCTCCCCCCTCTGCCCCTTGCCATGTAGCTTTGGGGGCTATTTAAAGAGGAAATGTGTTGATAAGTCTTAGCAAAGTGTGACTGGGGTTGCTGTAAATGCAGAGCACCCATTGGGCTGCAGATCCTGCAGAGCAGAGGGTGATGCTGGAGATGGGGATGAAAAAGCAGCGCCGGAGCTCTTTCACTCCTGGGAGCGAGGCAGCGCCAAGAACACGGAATTGAGGGACAAAGCAAAAAGCCAGCAGTAAAATCCCCATCTACCTGGGGAAGCTTAGAGCCAAACGGGCTCAGTGTAGGGCTCAAATGTCTCAGGCTGGGGACCATCTGATCCAGGGACCATCTTGTCCTGTGATAGATGCGCTCATTCAAAACACTGGGCTGCTCTTTTTTTCACTTGCAGCAAGTTAAAAAAAAAATAACTACATGCAGCAGAGGGGAAAAAAATGCCAAAACTGGCTTTAAAAGGCTGTAAGTTATGGAATCAAGTGCTTTTCCCCTCAGCTCAGGTGTGCAGAGAGCATTATGTAACCTTGTTTTGTAAGTACACCGATCTCCTGGCACTGAAAAAAGAACAGAGGCTGACTGCAAAAATGGGAGAGCCAGGAATGTATTGTACAGGAACGGGTCTTGCCAAAGTAAGCAAAGTCCAAACATCCCACACTTTCCAAATTATCTTTCTTTCCTGCTTAATGCACTGTAAATGAAATTCAGTTGGACTTTGACATTATTGTGGACTGGATTCAATCCCATTTATATTGTGCGTAGATAGGAATTGATGACAAAATGATATTGTTTGAACAAATAGCTCACTTCCTTTGCAATATTTCTTACAATTGTTAACATGTTAATAATTATAATCATGTGCTGCATTTATAATAGCACCTTTCTTCACCAAGAATCCTAATGCTATTATGAGATAAAGCGATTGTATCCTGCATATGCTATCTTAACTAAAAACACAGCCAACATCACAGCTCTGTTGAAAACACAAGGAGGTTAACTTTCCTACCAGTCCATTGCATTTCCAGTGCCTTTTTCATTGTTAAATGTGCCTCTGCTCATTCCTCCATAGAGCTTATAAAATGCTTTCCATCAAAATAAATGTGTAAGAAACCTGCAGCCTTGGGCAATCTTCCCAGGAGAACTCCTTGTTTCTTTTCAGTACTGCAGCCATTCTGGTTAAGTTTCATTTCCCTTGATTTTGGAAAAAAACAAGACAAAAATCAGTGGCAAAAAAAAGACTCCTTAATGAACGCATTAGTGTTTCAATGGCTCTGTTCAGCCATCACTGTTGACACTCTGGGTGTGCAGAAGGCAGGAGGTGAGCCCTCATTGCCCGTCCCGAGTGAAGC
Organism: Pterocles gutturalis; assembly: GCF_000699245.1. NCBI lineage: Eukaryota > Metazoa > Chordata > Aves > Pterocliformes > Pteroclidae > Pterocles > Pterocles gutturalis. The sequence goes on along the minus strand of NW_010118250.1, from coordinate 40,460 downwards.
AGGAAGGCGCACGCTGTTCGTACTCAAGAAAGAGATGTGAGGCCAACCCTGCGAAAAACACTCTTTAAAGCAGCTCACGCTGCTTAATGTCATTAGGCTATACATTCTGGCCATTTAGTCTGGGTATCTCAGTTACAAATAAGCAAACAATCCCTACATCTGTGTGTAGGTGAACTAACAAAAGTCCTCTTAATTCTCGGTTCAGTAAACACAGCCAGGCTTGCAGGGCTCACAGTGTTCTGTGTATGTGCACAGGGACAGTCCTTTCAGACACTAAAACACATGGAGAAGTGCTTCAGCGAGCTGGGTATTGCTTTAAATCCAAAAGGAAAAACTTTCCAATACAAACCTAGTATGAAAATTCCTCATTTCCTTTCTGCTCAAGGGTCAAGCGCAGTTGCTTTGGAGGAATTTGTTAGGAGCTGGACAGGGAAATCCTTCCCACCACGTATGGCACCTCGCCACTGCAAACGGAGTGTGTCCCATCGCCACCTTCCTCCCCTGCCTCAGCATCTCTGAGGGATGGGGGCAACAGCACAGAATCTGTACTACTCTCTGAGAATGATGAGAAATTACTAATTTTTTTTCTCTCTTAGGATTTGTGATTATACTATTATTATTATTATTATCCTTAGCCAGTGTAGATTGTAGAAGCAGTCAATATTGGCACTGCTTACGAGCTCAGTGTCAAGATTTACTCAATCTCTATTCTTCACTGTAGATTTCTATTTGTGATCTTAGAGTTAGTATGCTAATTGTAGCTATTGGCGCTTTTAATGATATCTAAAGATCAGAAAATAGGGAAAAGAGAAAGAACAGCAACCATTCATAATGAAAACAAGGTCAGAGGAAGAAGTCAAACTGCATTTCTGAAAAACAAAATCTGGAAACTATTTTTCCAGCAAAACAAAACAAAACAACCCCCAAATCCCTCGTCGGCTAAGCATGCAAAACGATTATTCCTTAGGTAAATGTCTGAAGGCAAAGGTGGTGCTAGCTAAAATGTTTTGTGCAGGGGTGATACAGAGAGCTTGCTTTACTAGAGAGATGCAAGAACAGTGCAAGCTGCAGGAGCACCCTGCCCCGTGAGTCACCAGGCTGACAGCACGGCTACTATTTGCCAATTTAGGACAAGAAGCAGCAAATGCTTTGTTTACAGGAGCTGAACCCACAGCGCTAGCATGGAAGTATGCATGCTGGAATATATTCCAGGTTGTTAATATTTCCACCTCTATGACATATACTATAAACCCTGAATTGCCCATGAATAAGAAAGAACTGTAAATGTTCTCCACGATTCCAAATTATTCCCAGGCGGCATATGGAGACTTAACAGCAGCAAATCCATATCTTTTGTCTCAGCTGTTATCAGCTCTTGCAGGTTATGGAAAAGGTGGTGGGTTCACGCTCTGTGAGGCCAATAGCACAGCCCTTGTCTTCCAGCCCTTCCTGCCTCGTTTGGGTGTCCCAGGCCAGGACTGACGCTCCCTCGCCGTGTGACCCTGTTCTCCCAGAGCAGGCGTACTTTGGAGACAAAGTTAATTCAGAAAATAAAGGTTTCG
>NW_010118250.1:34046-38867 GCF_000699245.1 Pterocles gutturalis | reverse complement strand
AAGAGTGTCTTATTCTGAACTGGCTTTGTGCACAGACCACTCTTTATTCCCTGATAAGAGCAATCGCTCAGGAAGCCAATCAAGGACAAGCAGTGCGGTTGAAATTCATACACATACCCTTAATCCAAATTCACTTCCTTAAGGAGATAAGCCTTCAGTACGTTCACTAATCAGCCTGTATAAATGGAGAGAGCAGAACAGGAGGTGTAGTTTCACTACTTAGTTTATTTTCCAGGTTTTAATTTAAGTCAAAGGTAAAACAAGAGAACTGCTCCCATACTGGTTTTCATCAGAAACGTTTATTTTTCAACACGCCAGCATTTGCTGATAAACTCAGTTGAAAACTAAACTGAGAACCAAGACGTAAAATGGTTGCAAAGTTATCAACAACCATTGAAAAGGATGGACTGAATATAAAGGAAAGAAAAAGAGAAAAGCGAGGAACCTCATTAGGCAGCAGCTTTTTTGAAGCCAGGGGTGTCACTGGGAGTGGTTTTATTGTATACTGGAACCATTCAGGACACTGGGTGATGTCCAGTTCATCTGACAAGCTTAGAGGGAAACCCTCCAGCGACTACCCTGACGTTTGGCTCTGCAGAGACTCATCCTTGGTGGGTCATCAAAAGAGACTGGATTCCTCTGAAAAATAAGGAATCTTTAGTAACATCACTGGGAGAAAACATGAATGCAGCTAGTTTTAACCCATTTCTTAGGAAGTTTGTTGCACAGGATCATTTCCAGATGGTGCACCTGAGGTACAGTTTAAAAGGGAGGAGATGGGTCCATCGTGTTGGTAACCAAGACGCTTCTCTAAGTTTGGGTGATTTTTACAGGAAACAGCAGCCCTTGCCTAGCAGACCTGGGTTTGTCTCACTTCTGCTTTATTAGTACCTTCAATGGACACACTGAAAGCCTTTTGCATCAATATATTTCTGCAGCGTTGGCCCTTGGCATCTTCCACTGCATGTGTTTTGAGCAATAGGCCACGGGACTTCTGCAGACTGTGTGTGGATCATCTTCTGCTCCCCAGGCAGCTCCTGTCCCTTAACACTGACCTTGCAAACTTACCAAACTCCTAAATTTCTTCACCTGTGGCATGGAGCTCACTGGTACCTGGTGAAAAAGACTCAGGGCTGGACGTGGATAGGGAGAATGAAGTCCATAGTGCCTTAAAAGCCCTTCAAAAACACTTTTTTCGGTTACAGAACATAGAAGTTTTGTCTGGTAGCACTTTGTCCTGTTTTCAGAAATGCAATGACTTTAAATTGTAGCTGCTTCCTTGTAATTATCCCAGCACAAAAGCTGAACCCATGGAAATTGTACGGTAAACACTGCTGCTTACTAGTACACGGGAAAGAACAATGAGGGCACAGACTCCCAGGCTAAAACCTAAGATTAACACAATATACTGTATTTTGGGGTGATTCCATTGTGCTGGCATTTGATTTAGGGAGAAATAGTTGCTTTTGCCAACGCAGAAGCAAATTTTCTCCTGCCGTTACGTCTGGGCCCCTTTCCACCTCACCTGCGCAGTGTTTGCTGGAGTCTGCCCGGCCAGTTAAGCGGGAGGTTCGCTGTGTTGCAGCAGCGATGTAGAAAGCAATTAAATGATTTATGACCTCTATTGAACATGGGTTTTGAAAAACAAATGTTGTCCAGTGCAAGAACACCTCTAGTGGCACCCAGCATTTTGCTTCACTGATGTTTTCCTTTGGGCCCTCCCAAAGCACGGCAGAATACCGCTGGAGTAACGCTTTGTGCCGCAGGATGTGCCATCCTGAAAAGAAAATACGGTTGAGCTAGAATGAAGGAGAACAGTCACCTTTTTATTTTGCAGTATGAACATCCAAGAGAGTCTGAATTTGTGACAGTGGATTTCAAACACCAAGTGGATCATGACATGGAGACGCTCTTATAAGCTTCCACATCTCCCTGCCAGGCACAGCAAAAAAATAGAGGTCACTTGATTTAACTTCAGCTTTAGATCAGCACATTCGTGGTGAGGAAAAGGTCACAGATAAGAGAAGGTGACATTCAGTGACATCACTGCAATTATCATAGAAATTATATAGCTGGTGCTAAAAAAACCAGTATGGGAGCTGGGCGAGGAATGCTAGCGCAGGACACAAGCTACGTTAAATGCTCAGCTGGCGAAGGGCCTGGACATGCCACTGCAGACATGATTGATGTCAAATCATGTACTGAAAGCAAGAGGATGGAGTTTAACTTGGCTCTCTGCACAGAAATACACCAACGGTCAGGAACATGTTCAAACAGGCAACATGGACTTCAAAGTGCACTAAAGGCATCAACACGGCCCTCCTGACTTAGAATCACAGAATCACAGAACAGTTTGGGTTGGAAGGGACCATGGAGGTCATCCAGTCCAACCCCCCCTGCAGGGAGCAGGGACACCTTCCACTAGATCAGTTGCCCAGAGCCCCATCCAACCTGACCCTGAATGTCTCCAGGGACGGGGCATCTACCACCTCCCTGGGAAACCTCTTCCAGTGTTTCACCACCCTAAGGGGAAAATATTTCTTCCTCATGTCTAGTCTAAACCTCTCCTCTTTTAGTTTAAAACCATTACCCCTCCTCCTATTGCTACAGGCCCTGCCAAATGGTTTATCCCCATCTTTCTTATAAGCCCCCTTTATGTGCTGCCTTGTGCCACTAAAGCTCACGACCCTCCTCTACCCATGAGATTTGTTAGGAACCTCAAGGTGGAAGACAGTTCTCAGGTCACCAGATTCTCTTCTTGTATCTAGAAGGAATCCTATCAGGTAATCTCTCATAAATGTATTGATCTCTGCCTTAAACCCAAGAGGTTTTTTGCTTTTGCCATTCCCTGCAAAAAATTGTTGCAAGGCCTTTCACTTCTGCTGGCTTGCAGACTATATCTGGTTGCAGATTAAGGAAGAAAAAGCAAATACCTCTGTAACACCTGTTGATTATTCCACCCTCCTTGTATTGACTTTCTGGGTGCAGATGGTGTGTGCACCAAAATATGCAAATCGACTCTTTATCCTTCGCCTGAACAAGCTCTGTCAGCATCAGATCTTTTTTGTTCTTAACAAACATTTGTATTACAGACAGAAGAACTACGGCTGTAAGTAGGAATTAGGGGAACTATAGTACAGAATACATGAAAGCAGGATTGGTATACAATCAATGGGTATAAATAAATCTAATGGTTGACTGTAAACAGAAGACTAACTCTCTCTTCACACCATTTCTTTATTGTCTCACTAAAGTTCTGTTGACTTCAGTGGGTTTTGTTCTGGCTTCTATTGGCCTCAGCAAAACCAGTAACAGCTGCAATAGCGACATAGGATTGCTTCAAGTGGACTTTTAAAGGTTAACGCAATCAGCAGGGCTTCATATTTTCTCTATACATGCATATGCTATGATAAGACTGATGTAAAGTCATACATAATAAGAAGTTCCATAACTGATGATAGAAACATATTGAGAGAGTGCCGTCAGTAATATGATTCTGCTAGAGCATGGTGCAAGTAGAAGGAAAAAAAAAAGGCTATCAAAATACATAAGTAGGAAATCATAAATTATACCAAAAAAAATTAAAAACCATTTAAGAATAGTTAACTACAGCCATAAGGATTGTAAAGAAAAGTTTTCTCATGCTAAATATTCTAACATTTAACAATACAGAAGGCCATCAAATAATTTATCCCCAGAACTTGTTAAAAAAAAATTTTTTCTCCATGATTCCCTTAAATCTAAAAATAATTTCCAGTAAATCAAGAAAATGTTTACCTCGGATTAACACACAGTCAAACTGTGGTTTGTTGTTTTTTTTTTTTTCCCTTAAAATTTCACCTTTGTAGGTGCAGTTCAGTGTAATCATCTATCAAAACATGAGAAAGCACCTCTCTACTTTCAGGTGCAACATAGACTTTGGCTTTTAATTTGTTCTTTTTTGTTTTAATTTGTTGTTGATAGCTTAATTGTGTTAATTGTGCTCTCTGTAAAGGAAAGGTCAAGGCCAGAGTGAACGAACAGACACTTTATAAAGTCTCATTTTCGGAATGGCTACAAAAACCCTGGTATAATTTAAAAGCCAGAGCACAAATAATATTATGAATATAGCAGTATAGTAATCTAATAGAAACCAAGCAGATTTTTTTAACAAATTACTGCTGGATTTTTTTTTCACCTTGGCAATTTGTCACATTTAAAAATACTGCAAAAGGTTCCGACCAGGGTTATTTTCTGACACAGTATTGTGTTTATTAAAAATAAAATCCTCCAAAGTCACCATTACTGATTTTTAGTTTGGTGAAAAAAAACTGCTGTTTGTTGAATGTTCTGTTAAAAAGTGTGTCTCTGTAGAGAAGAAGAATACTTAGGATTCATAGAGTGGTTTGGGCTGGAAGGGACCTTCAAACAACATCTAGTCCAACATTCCTGCCATGGGCAGAGGCACTTCCCAGTAGACCAGGTTGCTCAAAGCCCAGTCCAACCAGGCTTTGACAATGACGAGGCATCCACAGCTTCTCCAGGAAACCTGTTCCAGTGTCCCACCACTGTTACAATAAAAAAAATTCTTCCTTATATCCAATTTAAACATAACATCTTTCAGTTTAAACCTGTTGCCTCTTGTCACGTCACTGGAGGTGCTGGTAAAAAGTCTTTCTATATCCTTCTTATAATCCCCCTTTATATATTGAAAGGCTGCTCTGAGGTCTCCCCGGAGCCTTCACTTCTCCAGGCTGCACACCCCCAACTCTCTCAGCCTGTCCTCATACGGGAGCTGCTCCAGCCTCTGACCATCTCCGTGGCTCGTCTGGGCGCTCCACA
>NW_010118250.1:19431-34022 GCF_000699245.1 Pterocles gutturalis | reverse complement strand
AGAGCGGGTGGCAGCACTGCAGGGGGGGGGTCTCACGAGAGCAGAGGGGGGGAATCCCCTCCCTCAAACTGCTGGCCACAGCTGGCTTTCTGGGCTGCCAGCACACATTGCTGGCTCATGTCCCCTTTTACCTCCCCCAGGCTCCTCCAGCCCTTCTCTGCAGTGTTGCTCTCCATCTCCCACCACCCAGTCTCCACCGATACTGGGGACCACCCAACACTTGTTGCAGCCTGAAGCAGACCCTCGCAGTGAAGGGGAGATGGCTCCTTTCCTGAGAGTAGATACAGAGGCTCAGCTGGGAGATTTGGGAGGGCAAAGTAAATCTAGGCAGGGTGTGAAATCTATGGGATGAGCCTGCAACAGGAGTGCAACCGGGAGAGAAGGAGCGGGGCTTTCTGCAGCTGAGAGCAGGCTCAAAGGCAAACTTCAGAAGCAAGTGAGAGAAGGAGGCTTCCCGGGACCCTGGAGAGACCTGGTGACCCCAGCAGTGCTAGCAGGGGGCAGAGTGGGGGAAAGGACCCCCTCTTTGTGAACACAGGTGACAGGGGACCTGTTCACCCAAACCTTTTGAAATCAGATCACCCCACAGCTCTGCAGTTCCTCTGCTGACTCACCCCGCTGCAGATCATTATTTTGTACTCTAGTAAAACCCAGCTGCAGGGACTGGAAGTATCTGGTACTTTTTTGGCACGAGAGAGCCCTTTTTACTTTAAAAACATTCCACTCCAGTGAACTGGCTGGCTAGGGACCCCATCACACCGTGTCTCTGTCCCATCACAACGCAACTTTCAGTGTCAGCTCGTATGGCATGCCAGGTTGGGGTTTTCCCAGCTCTCACTTTCTGATTGCGCTGGTGTAAGCATCTATCTCGCTCTACAGGACAGTACTGGCCAATTTCACGTCTCCAGCCGCAGGGTGGACTGAACACACGACTCATTTGTATTTCCTCCAAAGAAAGCCCTGCAGACAAAGCAAGACGTGCTAGTCCGGTCAGAATCCATTAGCAACAAAGATGACATATTTCAATGTTTGCTCTGGTGTTTTGACTGCAGGAACAAGGAGAAACAGTTCTTAATTACTGCTAATCCCTCGCATGCATTGCTAACAGCCTATTTTACTCAAATTGTTGTAGCCTGCAGTTTTTTTACAAACTCCCTGTACAAAATATTCATCTCTGCTGGTGATAATGAAAAACTTTGTTATTTATTGTTTTGTTAGGAGACTCTTTCTCAGGCAAGGCAGCCCACCTTATGAGGGATATAAAAACTAAAAATGTTGTTCAGTTTTAAAGCTGTAATATGGAGCTGTGATTAAAAAAAAAATATAAATCCTGAATGATCCCAGATTTACAAACTAGAAGAGAATCAGGTCCAAAGCTATTAGAAACAAAAGAAATCGAAGTCATTCAGTACCAGGGAAATTTAACTATATTATGAAATCCCCCAGTATCTACAAGCACGAGTATCGTTACACAGTGATGTAGGACTGTAGGACATCAAATGAAATAAAGGCTCAATTCTTTAGGATTTTGATAGAACAGACAGTTTTGCTATTAGAAGCACCATGCTATCCCAAGACAGACATAAGTCAGGTCCTAAGACACAGTGGTAACACTCATATCCGGGATGCAAAGAAACTCCTTTCACCAAGTCTTACTCAGCAGTGAAAACATGAAAAGCAAGCAGCTTAATTCATTAGTTACTGATACAAACATGTCAGTGTGTCAGAGCACACTCTCAAGCATTGCTTTGAAAACAAAATATGAGACCGCTGGGAAAACTTTGCTTGATTTTTAAATTAAGAGGGGTTCCTGCCAGAATTCTTTGCGTGACCAGTAGACGAATACCCAAGTATTCAATGATGAAAGTGTGAATGGAGGGTGAGAATGTGCCAGGAACCAAAGGTTATAAGAGTCGTTGTTATAATCTAGTCTGAGCAGCACAACACAGGACACAAAAATGTCACTCGGTCAACCACTTGCTGCTGGAAAGGCCCAGATATCTTTAGGACGATGTCCAGCCCAATTGACTTGGTGATGGTGAAGAACCATCATCCATCCATCGGTCCCACAGGGGCTACTCTGGTTCTCAGTAACCAGCCTCCAGACAGGCACCTCACCACATGGAGCAGGCATCGCAGGCTATAAAAATTCTTTAAAGGATTTACCAACGGAAGGGTGTGACAAATTGTAGCAGTTCCGGACAATTTTCCTGGTGTAACGGTGAAGAAAGACGCATTTATAGCATGTATTGCGTATGCAGGAAACGTTTTCCACGCGATTAAGAGCAAACAGAAAGTGTAAATGGGCAAGTTGGTGTGCTTGGGGATGCAAAGGTATCTGCTGTGGTCCTTGAGAGAAATAGCCCCGGGGGAAAAGCTAATTCCAGGCCATAAAGCAGCAGCTGGTATGGCTACATGGCACTTTGGGAGCCTTTTGTTTACAGAACAATGCTCACTGAGGGGCAGATTAAACTCTGGTTTGAAGCCAGGTTTTTATGGCGCTACAAGAAATGGATCAGTCGATATAGAAAAATGTCCGGATACATAAAGTCATGAAGGTGAGATGCTGTAAAGGAGTGGCAACAGACTCGCCTCATGGCTATCTTTGAAGAGCAGTGTAGGGAGAGGTGGTGATGCAGAAAAAACATTCCAGAGCTGGGGCACAAAAGGGTTTATGGACTTCTTCCGTGGTATTGAGAAATTCAAGCTGAATCCAACTTACAGATAAAACACATAGGAATAGCAGCAAACTCCCTGCCTGCTACGTTAGCCCAATGTCAAGGTCTCTTTGATTTGCTGGAGCCATGCTAAGGGACCTTGGTGTAAGTCAAACCATGACTCGCTCTGTGTCAGGGTTGAGAATGAGATCAGCTACTAAGGACTACATTTAAAAAAACAAAAAGGGAGTGAAGGGAAAATTCACAAGACCACTATGAATGTTAAAAGTAAGTGAGATGAAGCCCTTGCCAAAGAACCTATCAAAAATAATGCAACTGCACTCAGCATCATTCTTATCAGAAACCAGGGTGAAGGGGTCTTTCACTAACAGTCCTGAGGGTGGTTGAGATGTTCAAGGCAGGACACAGGGCTGGCAGAATTTGCAGTGAATATCTGGCACTTCCCATTACACATACATAAAATTGGTATTTGGAATCAACTTCTCACATTGCTTTAAAGGATTTAGACGAGATAGGGCTATGAAGTCAAAGGAGGGAGAGGTGGGGGCATTTCCAGAAGACAGTTGAGCCCTTGGGTAAGATGCATAACAGTTTTCAGTAACTACACAGAAAGACTACATTGCTTCAAGCCCTGATTTATGTGGGCAGATGGGATAAACCAGAGCCTACACACTCAGCCCCACAATTTCTTCACTCACATCAATGCGAGACCTCATTGGATCCTCTGGAGGATCAGTAGTTAAATAATTTTCTTTCCAACAGGGAGGATATTTTAAAATCAGACCTTTACAGAAAGCAAGCTAGGGTGCAGCAGGGATGTCTATAAACACAGACATCAACCTATGGTTACAGGAAGCCACTGGGCAGATTCCCTTGGAATTAAAGAAATCGTCAAATTAAAGCCAGCGAGTATCAATTAAACTGCCTTAGGAGACTATGGATGAAACAACTCTAGGGTTGTCATACCCAGAGAAAAGCCAAGTGCATAAGAAATTACAACCTCTCTGCAGCTTCGTGACCAAACCCTGGCCTGCTGTTGACGCAAAGCCAATGGCTGGGCCAACGCAGATGAGGTTGTTTTCCTGAGAGAGGGATTGCTGCTGTCAAAGAATTAAATGGACGTGAGAATGGCCTTATGCAAGGTAAACTGAGACTGCATTGTTGCCCTAAAGATACTGAATAATCAGATCCTTTGAAGTGTAAAAACCAGAAAGATTTTCACAACCGATACCTTTGTCTTGGTGTCTTTGGAAAGTTGTCCCTGTTCTTTCTCCTGCAGGATGTTTGGGATGCCAACAAAAGTGAGTGTAGGTGCTTCAGGTTTGCGAATAGCATGTTATATACCACTGCAAAAAGGGTTTATGAACTTGAATGTTACATTCAGGTAAAAGAAACAACAGCCTACCTTTATCCTTATCTTAGATCAGAAAGGAAATATAAACAAGGCCAAGAACATGCATTTGAGCACACAATCTGTACAAGAGTCGGGCACAGCTCTCAGACCACCCAGTGCTCGGTCTCCCCCTTACCTGCAAGACGATCCATCAAATTTGCTAGATTATTTTCTTTTCTGGCTCATTACTAATCAGATAACTTTCCTGAGTGATATTTAGACAAATTTTTTCATGTTTACGCTGCAACTTTCTCATTCTAATTGTTAAGCCGGTACGCTGAAACAAAATAGGTGCAACATTCTTTTAAACAATCCCTTCTGTATTAGAGACCATTTACAGTTCACAGCCTTTGTTTTCAGCTCGAGATTCTAGATATCAGAACAGATTGATATCGATACAGCACACTGTAGATAACACCAGCGCTCCGATTCCACAGCCAGGGGATCGACTCAGTGGAAAAGTTTGTAAACTCTCCCCAAATAAAAATTCACAGCATACCTTTAGTTTTCTTTTCCTCCTTGCAAACGTCAATAATTTAGCTAACCTACATCAAAGCAGTGCTGGGAACCGATCCTTCCGAGCCACAAACCAAGAGGCAAGTCAGAGTTCATCTCATGATGGTAACCCAGGCTCGGAGCACACCAGGGACATGATAAAGTGTCTTGTTCACCCGACATGAAGCAGCACCTCTGGCAAATATTTATTTAAGCAATATGGGACAGCACTTCCCGGTGTGTTGCCTCAGAAGGGCTCAGTGAGTGGGAGTACCATCCTCGCACGATAAGAGAAGAATGGCTGCAGGCTGGAACCAGCTGAGCCCTGGCCCGGCTGGCTCAGCGGAACGCTGGTTCTCCTGGGGTTACCCTATTCAATCGGGTGTGCTGATGTAAAGAATTCACGCAAAAGGAATAAACAGTACTTGGAGCGATGCCACTGATGTTTCTTGAGTTACGCCAGGGAAATGTTGACTTGCAGAGACTGGTCACTAACTGGAAGAGACGGCCTGGGGCTGCAGATGAGGGCTCCACCATGCACTCATGCAGCAGGATCTTGGTCAAGAAAAGCTTTCCCAGGGAAGCTTTTCCTGCAAGAGCCGCCTGTGTTCAACTTTGCCAGTTCTGGTGCGGGGCTTGGGACACCAGCCTAGAGGACACACAGACTTTAGCTGCAGCCCAGCTCACTCTATGCAGCGGCAATGCTGCTGCGTTCAGAGGCAGAGCCACTCAGCAAGAAGGGCCAGCCTGAAACTGGCTCGTTATGTTTATTTGCTTTCAGTGTAACTCTTTTCCCCAAGACTGAGCAGCTTTCAGGCTGATTTTTGTTCCTGTGCATTTGTGTGTGTGCGGGTGGGTGGAGGTGTTTGACCCATTGACTGTCTCTGAGCTGAGGAAGCTGGAAGTTCCCATTAAAGCTTTGCCTTGCTGGCTGCATCTTGGATAAAGAGGGCTCTGCACCTCTGAACAGAGGACCGATGAGTTCACTCTAATGCCCAGCCATCAGAGCTGTAAACAGTATGGCACAGGCCAGTCAGATGCTGGACTGAGTGGGTCACTCAGGTGTAACTGGGAACGGAGAAGGAGCATGTGAGGTTTCACATGATGGTCTGTTCAAAAGCACGCTGGAGATGGGAATATACCTTTGGTTCCAGCATTTCACTTGCCTGAAAAGCAAAATGCATGCCAAAAATGAATAGGAAAGCATGCCTTTAAATCAATGCCATTTTCTGTTTCTGTATAAAGCATCATCACTGAAACGCACAGGAGAACAGAAACCTCAGTACACCTGGTAAGACTGGATTGTGTTTTATGCCCTTCTCCCACCTGAGAAAATGCAAATGGGAAAGGTTTCTGATCATGTTCTTGCTAAGCCATCCTGCTGAGAACTATTGATTTGCAGGGTTTACATGAGTGTATGTCTGACCACTTACAGAGTCTGTTTACTCTTCTGATGACAAAAGCACTCAAGAATGATTCCTTCCCCCTCAGGGAAAGGCAAGGAGGAAAGAAAGGAATGTCCTTTTTTGCTGCTGTTCTTTGCATCGTAAAAGCGTGCGTGCACTTGATTTCTATCAGTAAGAACATTTTCTGGGCTAATGTGAAATTTATACAAGAGCCTCACCGTCAAGCAATTGCAACACATGCCCTCCAAGGAAGTTGCATTGCATTGACAGTTAACCAGATTATTTGGAGATATCTACAATTCATAATCAAGCAAACTAGTCCACTGACTAGTGCAGAGGAGTTGGGTTCAGTTTGATGATCCTTACGGGTCCCTTCCAACTTGAGATGATCTATGCTACTATAATTCATTACTTCAGCACAAACACTGTGTTGGATTTTGTTGTCCGTGTTTCCTGAAGATCCCTGCAGTGTGCCCATTCCGACTGTGATCGTTAGGTACACCCAGCATCTCTTTTATTGTTTATAAGGAAACAGAATAAAAACAAAGGATGAAATTCACCTCCTCTGACTTCAGCTAAGACAGGCTCTCAGAATACCCAGTGCTGAGAAACTGGTAACTTCCCAAGGGCTCTTACACCAGTCTGAGACAAGGCATTACAGAAAGGACCTGGAGAATTAGTTAAACACTCTGAGCTGAACCCTGCAGAGGCAGAACACGGCCTGCCCCATTGCATCCCAGTGATGACCCAATAACCATGGGACTCTCAGGTGAGAGTGGAGAAAACCATGTACCGTTCAGCTCCTACGCCTGTTCAAAGCCAAGGATTGCCATAATTTCGAGATCAGCAGCACCATAACAAAACAGTACGCATGAAAGTAACCTGACATCATCTGAAATTATTTATTATTGAAAAGAATTAAAGATTACCTGGGGCTCAATAGCTGCAGAATTTAAAATGCTAAAGGTTAATGCACTTCATACCTACTTGCCCAGTTCAAAAGCTTTCCCTTCAAAACAATTCCCCAAAGCCTCCACACAGCAGGCTGCAGGACACGGCACTCTAAGAACGTCACAGTCCTCAGTTCTCTTTCAGGGCAGAAAAGACCAAATTGCTCGAATAGCTGAAGCATCTGCTGTCCTTGAGTCCGCCCATTGGACCATTTTGATCCCTGTCCACATACTGTCACCAGTACCATTGGATGTGCTAGCTGGGATGTCCAGTGGGGAGACTGAAGACACAGCTCAGAGTCTGATGTTGGCAAATAATCAAAACCCGCAGAGATAAGGACTGACAATGAGGGTGCAAATACAGTAATTTTGTCATGTGTAGGTAAAACATGTTTTTACCCTTCTGATGCAGCACTCACTGTGCAGAAGGAAAAAAGCTTTCCTCCAGTGCCCTGCAGTCAGAGCCACAGTAGGTTCAGGACCACTGGGGAGAAGAACACAAACGTGCCCCTGAGCTGAGTCCTGCTGCTCCTGAGCCGTAGCTATGGAAGTGATTGCTGTTCCTCTTCTAAGGGAAATTAAATCATGTGTGTGGTTATGGTTTTACGATGTGTACATCCTTCAGGCAGGACTTCTGAAAGGCGTCAGCTATCTCTAGAGTGTCTTGTAATAACCTTGGTTTATAGACCACTACGGGACTAAAGACATTAACCACCTTGCCCGATTAGTAGGATCACTGAAACAGGAGAACAAGTCCTCTTTGAAATGCAGTTTATTCTACAAACATTTAGATTAAATTCTTGAGATAATTTCCATAACTGCATATAACACCAGAAGGAAAAAGTGCAAGAGGGAAGTATGGTCATTTGAAGGTTACTCACAGCTGGTTTCTAAACTACTCACTTGCTAGAGAAGCATTAAATGGGAGCTGAAAGGTTTCCTTTAGCTTATGCTCATGATCTCCTCTTGGGGCATTTTGTTTCCACACATCCACATTCATCTACATGCACATACGTGAATTTGACTGTCTTACGTTCAGAGCAAACCAGTTCCACCTTCACTTTGTGGCTCCTTTTTTCATGGCAGCAGATGCATTTGTGTTCCATTTCACTGGCCTCAAAGGAATACCTGCAGAAATGAGATCTGCACATCAGCCTACTGCCTGCTGCCTTCCCAAACTGATCCATATTTGCTGCTCTAAATGGAGGCATGTCTGAGGAGAAGATGTGCAAAATTTTCCTATTTTTCTGCTTATTCATAATAGTCTTTCCTCAGGATGCTACTAGCCATGCAGGGCCAGATCCTCTGACACCAGCGGGGAAAATCCCAGTGACTTCACTGTTACTGATCAGGCTCATTCTGGCAAGACAGAAAGAAATTCATGCAGAGACCAAAGAGTAGGAAAAAAACTCCACTAAATACCAGAACTGTTAAAAAACCACTTAAGGACATGTTTAAGAACAAGTAGTTAAATTTAGCTGATGTCTTTTCAAAGGGACCTGTTTTCCTGACTAAGATAAGGCACTCCTGTCACACTAAGGACATGTAGTCACATTGCTAACGATGGCTCTTCTGCAAACTCAGTTTCCCAACCAGGGAATGGGACAGACAGCTGCAGCCCACTGGGGATAAGAACCCAGGAAGACCAGCCATGGGGGATGACAGAGAAAGGTTTCCTACTTACACAGAGTATGTACTGCACGTCCCCTCACAAAAGGGCACCGGGACCGGAGCAGCCGACTTGCAGTTGTCATGAACGATGTACTGCTCTTTCACGTTGCGTTTGCATTTATGCGGCAGGTCAATACCTGTGTGGGAGAAGACTTCTTCAGGCTGGGGAGTAAATGTTTGGAAAGGTATCTGCTAGGAAACCGAGGGCAGATCATCCTACTAAAACTCTGCACGGTTCAAATGCATCACCAAAAAAACCAACGAGAGTGCAAGGAGGCACTAAGTCAGCAAAGCAATTTCCTGCTGGTCAAGGCACTTTGCTGTTTGTGGACCAGCTTAAATTAATACTTATGGATAAGTTCATGTAAAGATATTGTTGAACAAAGGCCTTAAGAAGGCATGAAGGGTTTGGTTTTTTTAAAATTGCTGTAAATGACATTTGTGACTCAATAATGACATATGATTTCTGGGTGGATGCTACAGAAAAAGACCCTTTTTTTCCATGAAATTTTCAGATGGAAGAATCCAGACCATATTTTCTACAAATTTTATTTTTGGGAGTATAGTTCAAACTAACCGTATTTCAGTTATTTAAAAATGAAATCAAAGAGTTTTAGTGTCCCCATGGGAAGAATGAGGCAGATTTTTAACCTCAGCTGTGATGTACAAACCAGCTCTACTGCTGTAAGAACAGGCTTCCAGTCTGGGGAAACTCCAGAATTTCAGCGCACGCAGAACCAGGACTACAAGCAGGGAGAACCTAACAGTATTGCAACAGGGAATCACTGATTTAATGCACTCACATGTCTTACAGCAGCCATCTGAAGTCACATCGACTGTTCCCTGTAATGAAAGAAAACGGAACCAGAAGAGTTCAGATGCATGTATTGCTCAGCAGCTGGTAGCAACAATGAGAGTTCATGTGTATTCCTCATCTCTAACCAACAGCGATTTCTCATCAAACTTATTGTTACTTATTATATCTAAAACTGCTTAAAAAAAATCCAGCAAGTGAATTTTCTTAAAACTATATATCCTCTCACAAGCCAGGTGAGATGCCCTGTAACACGTCTGACCTCATGCAGGTGCTACAGAAGCCAGCACAAAAACCCAGCCCCAGAGAATGGCAGCAGCTCCTGGAGTTAAACAGCTTGACCTGCACAGAACCTACCCCAAAGCTAATTCAAGTCTTTATCCCTGCTTTGGTTTTCACATCTGCTGCGAAGCCCTACAACACTTTTGAACATTACTGGAAACCACTACTTGCTGGAAGCCAGGGCTTGAGTGATACCCCTTGCTCATTCATGTACCCCTTCTTTGCTTAGTGATGCATCCTGTATCAGAAGACACTGTGTTCATCAGTTCCCCAGGGGTCCATGGTGAGTCACCACTTGCTCAGCTGCATGTTGTAACACTGGTGTTCTTCACATGATGAAAAAAAACCCACCTTGCTATTGCCCCTATACTCTTCTCTTCCAAGTTCCAGTGCTTACCCCATAATAAGTAAAATGTGTGGGTTGTTTGCAAATAGTTTTGTTTTACCTCCATGGGACGCTCCATTCAGGGCTGGAAAAGCACGTTTCTTTCAAACAAGGATGATCAGTTCAGAAAAATCAAGAAATACTGAAGTGGCTTATTCAAAAGTCAAGAAAACTCCCCAAACAGCAGCAGGACTTATTCCAGAAGACCTTTTTTCTGTCTCTAAAATACTTACAGGGACACAGTTTGATTCTTCAAATGGTAGGCAGACCTTTACTGTACTAGTCAAGGAGAAGTGGCCCGCTGCTTCAGTGCAGGTGTACTGTGTGCAGTTATCATACGGAGATTTATAACTCTTCCCAACCTGAATAAAATCAGGAAAAAAAACCCCAACTCAATATAGTATAGAAATAAAAACAGGATAATGCCACAGTAATACAGTCAATGAACCGTGAGAGGGACTGGGTTGTTCATATCACTCTGAAAGTGCTGAGATGCCTGGAACTCAGATCTGCAAACTATGTGCCACGCTCACTCGCTATCAGCCTGTGCAAAATCCCTTCGGTGGCCACCAAGGTGGAAAGAATCAAAAGCTGGCGGCAGAATGAGCAGAGAGGTGTGAACAGAAATGCCAGAAAGTAGGTGTGTTAATGTTAATGATTCTTCTAAAGGATTTCAACAGTTTTCTTGTTTAATACATGGAAGGAAAGCAAAAAGTGTGAAAGAGGAGAAAAGTCTTCATAATAGAGGTTAATGGATAAATGCAAAGCCTCCTCATGGAACATAAAAACTGTATATTGGAGAAGCTAGCTTGCAAGATGAATTATCAAGGAATAAAAGGATGAAATAGAAAAGATGCAGACCACAAGAGCTACCAGAGAAGCGAGAGCATGTAAGCCAACAGTTACTGGTTGAAACAGCACCATAAACCATTCACCAGGGCAGCTAATAAACCCGAAGAGCTAGCCTGAGGCTCAGCCCTTGTTTACACAACGCTGCAGCTCACGGGACATGATGTATTGCCTGGGTGTGTTACCAACCCACACTACCCCACAGCAGCTATGCCACTTGTGATTTCTGCCTCAGCAAACTCAGAACCAGAGGTAGTACAGTTCTATCAGCCCCCTCACACTATTTAGACCTGTATCTCCAGGGCAGGATGATGGCACTGTTTCCAGACCGGAGCAGTGTGATGTGAAGCCAGACGTATCTCTGCAAGAGCAGTATCACACAATGTCACCA
The DNA here is from genome assembly GCF_000699245.1 of Pterocles gutturalis. Lineage (NCBI taxonomy): Eukaryota > Metazoa > Chordata > Aves > Pterocliformes > Pteroclidae > Pterocles > Pterocles gutturalis. The sequence goes on along the minus strand of NW_010118250.1, from coordinate 22,708 downwards.
TCCCCTCCAAATTCTTTCTTTCTATTGCATGTCAGAAGGAGGGGTGGTAACACAAGGCTTTGAGCAACCTGGGCTAGTGGGAGGTGTCCCTGCCCATGGCAGGGGGTTGGAACTCGATGATCTTTAAGGTCCCTTCCAACCCAAACCACTCTGTGATTCTATGATTTCCATTCCTGACAGAGAAGCATAATAATTTACAGACAGCAGCTGTATAAACTCCTACATTTACTTTGGAAATACAGACATTTTAAAATCTCCTAGAGGTCTTCCCAGCCTCAAAATGTTGAACACTGGTTCAACATATGCTGAGGTCTTTTTGATAATTCAGCCTTGTGTGCAGAGCAAGGGACTGCATACCTCAATGGTCACGTTGCCAAATGGAAAGTTCGCCACACATGCCACTTGCTGGCACTGGCTGCAGCACTGACCCTCCTGTTCCACATAGCGGAAACCCTGTAGGAATAAAGCTCCATTTAGTCACATTACCTGATGTCTTGTTCATGAAGCACCTTTGGATACAAGCAACACACGAGATGGCAGAGGAGATGAGCCAACCTCCTGATGTAATTTCTGTTATCTAGAGAAACCTGCTGGAACCACTTTAAGCCTGACAACCAAAGCTGACAATTTATTTCCTTTATCGAATAGTGACTTCTGGGCACTTCAGTTACCATGAAGACCCTGTCATTAGCTATTCTTCTTGGGGCTAACACATAAGTCAGGGCAAATAAATGAATTCAGCGTTTGATTCCTTGCACAATCTACCACCAGTACTTGCTCTGCTATGATTATCCACAAGGATTGCTGTTATCAGACTTGTGAAGATCATGCAGCAGTTATCTCCTCCCCTGTGTTTTAGGTACCCATTGGTTTCTTGGGTGGGTGTGCGTGTGGCTGGCTTCAGGATAAAGGATAATGGTTTGATCTGTTTTTAGGACTGGGGGTGTGTCTGGCATTATCTGGGCAAGAATGGAAAAGAAAGCACTCTTTGCTTACATTCTGTAATAGACTGAACAGTTTGTGTGCACTCTCAGCTCATGAGTACCAAGAAGTGTCTGGAAAGCTATGAAGCACTGTGCAGGTTCTTTACAATCACAGTTTTTGAGCTGACAATGGGCAGCACCAACAGAATGGCACAAATGTTGTCTTTCAGCAGCTGGACTTCTCTTTAACATGTTTGCAATCGTTCTCCCTCAGGGTATCTTTCCAAGGGTGACCTCTTAAATTTTCAAGAGTAAAAATAACCAGCACCCTAAACAGGACTTTACAAAAAAATCTAATAGAAGATTGTCTCCTGCTACCTTTCAGTGAGGAAGCAGTTATACCATCCCATTTTTACAGTACATCCCTTCGACAGCCACTGTTGGTGGTCAAGGAGGCCGAGCGTCAGTGCTGACCTGCTGGCAGGTGGTTTGGCATTTCACCGGAACACACTGGATGCGGTTGGTCTGTGTCACAACGTCCTGCTCATCTGTGCACACACAGTCCTCACAAGAGCTTTTAGGCACCATTGCCCCAGGCTGGAAATAGAGAGGCGAGAGGAGACAGGCCATGGCAAGAATTCAGTAGGTTCCAGAATAAACACACATCCCCTGGACTATCAAAAATGAATGCTTATGCTTGGGATTTATTTTTGGAAGAAGTTCCCAAAATGAATACCTCCAGATCTCTAAAACGTCACAGTGTCAGTATCACAAAACGAACACAAGCCTGACACTCCCAAGTGCATCAATTGCATTAAATGAGTTATTATATTATCTCATAAATTCCATGCATCAATTTTCACTCAGTTTGACTTAGTAATTAATCTTACAACACCCAATGAGATTTAAAATTTGTATTCAATCACAATTCTGACTTTCTGACTCTAAAACATAGGTAAGATCTCATTTAGTAAGCAAGCTACTTGTCTCTAGCATTACTATTCAGTAACATTTCAAATAGTACATTAGACTACTGGCAGGGAAAAACTATGGGCTGTTCTAATCCTGCTTTTTATGTGAGTGTTGACAAAAACATTTAAAAAATTCTGACTTAGGCAGCACTAACCTGTGGAAAGAAGTGTCTGGAAGAAGACCTACCTTAAATTCAACTCCTTCAGAAACACATACACCTTTTGGTACTGCAAGAAAAAATAAAATGAAAAGGATGTGCTAGGAATGATGTAAACAGTTGCTGTACTCATCTCTGAATTGTGAGTGATTTAGAGAAGACAGAGTAGAACTGAGTTTATTCACCAGCCTTAATAGCCACACAAAAGGGAAAAAGTAACAGTATATTGTGATAATTGTTATTCGGAAGCCCACCTGTAGCATCTGCTCAGATGTTATGCATGAAGTGGGGGGTAATTCTATATCCTGGTATTTTCCATAGGGAAAAATCTATTTATCTCATTTTTTTTTAACCCATACTTGAAATGAGTTGAGCTTTTCTTTATCATTAACCACCTTGCTTGTAGCAGAGCCAATGGGAAGCTGTGTCAGGTATATGAATCTGGAAAAAGAATTTGGCAGCAGAGCTTTGGGATGGGTTCAATGTAACTGACACTCAGTATCTGATCAATAACTCAATACTAGCTACAGAGAGACTGCACCAGTTACTACACCTCTTACGCCAATTGTAAAGGCTGAGAGAGAAGAGGAGAGGCTACTGCTTGTGGTTTTGGGTCATTTAGGAAAAATGAAACAGGTCAAGGAATAAATAAAACACCTTAAGGAAACATGGTACTTACTGCAGGAGAAAATAGGACAACAGCCATCCTCAGATATAGCAACCACTGGATGGAAGCCTAAGTCACATGTTGTTTTGTTGATAACACAGGTTTTTATATCGCATTCTGCAATAAACAACAGAGATAAAGTAAGCCAAAGCATCCCATCCAGCAGTGTTACTTGCACACCAAAGCTTGAACATCCAAGAAATTGGGTAGAAATAGATTATTCTTGAACCGCCCATTTTTAGTATTTGGGACATGTTCGGGTAAATATCTCTAAGCTTGCTCTACTGTAAAGCTCTTCCCTGGACATAAACTTCTGGCCCTTGTTCCTGTTTCTCTTCCCCCACTGGATGACATCTCTAAAAATCTAACCACCTTCATCTCAGACAAGTGACAGAGAAACAAGTTGGATAAAGGTAAATGAGTTAGAGACTGAAAAAATGAAGAGTCATAGAATCATAGAACGGTTTGGGTTGGAAGGGTCCTTAAAGATCATCCAGTTCCACCCCCTGTCATGGGCAGGGACACCTTCCACTAGCCCAGGTTGCTCAAAGCCTCATC
>NW_010118250.1:0-19381 GCF_000699245.1 Pterocles gutturalis | reverse complement strand
CCTGGGCCACTGCCTCACCACCCGCACAGGAAAAAAGTTCTTCCTAATACCTAATCTAAATCTACCCTCTTTCGGCTTAAAACCGTTAACCCTTGTCCTATCACTACGAGGATTCATAAAGGCAAATGATGCCCCGTTATGACATCTGAATTATCTACTCACCACAGACCGTCTCTGTACAGCAGGGGTCATCCAGCCGTGTTTTTATTTTGCGTACGAAGCCCTCTTTAGTGCAGTTGATAAGCGGAGATGTAGGACAAGGGCGGGGGAAGCAAGAGATGCTCAAGGTTGCTTCATCACAAGTACAGTATTGACAGTCGTGCTCCCAGGCCTCTCTAGGCTGTGAAAACAATAGGGAGAGTAGTTCAGAGAGCAGAAACTAGAAGCGTTATACTAATGAATGCCTGCTGGAAGATAGTGTAGGGCTGGGTTGCCCTAATTTATTATGTAGGAAAATCAGAGTTCAAATCCCAGAGGGAGGAGAAGGGAACAGAAAGAAAAAACACTGTTATCTGCTACCTTCCTTTGCAGGTTTGTGTGTTTCCAGAAGGAAAGCCTGGTAGTTCTACCAGGAAACAGTGATACCCACAAACTACTATTTCTGCTTCTCTCAGTGATTATTTTAATAGAGTTCTGGAGTTAAAATCTGCTGTTTTCTTCCCCACTGTCATTGCAGTTCACTGGTATTTACGCTTAGAATTAAAAGAAGAAACTCATGCAGTTATTTTTACAGGAGGTCACAGCACCCAGCTGAAGTATAAAGACAGTATTTTCCTTTTTCTTACCTTTTTCACTGACCCATCTTGTGCAGTGCAACCTATAAAATGAATTACAGATTCCTTTAATGATAACTGAACTGGGGAAAAACACAGAAGCAGGAGGACAGGAATAGAAGGAAGGTCTTGAAATCTGAGAAACAAACACAAAGAGAGATCCAGAGTGCAAAGTCACAGGTTGTGTACCTAAATGGTCTTAAAGATGCTCCTCTTTGCTCTTTGGAAAGTTGCACTTTCTGCATAAGAGCAGGCAGAAACTGGCACTCTAAAACATTTAGGGGTCAGGATCAAGGTCTCCCCCATTTCCTCTGTACCCAGAACACCCCCCTTAGCATGCACTTCCAGTCAGGGTCTTATCCCCCCTTCCCATCCCACTATTGACATTATTTCTTACCACAGGCAGAAACACAAACACCATCATGATCATTCAGCAGAATTCTTCCATCAGGACAGTAGCATCCTTCAACAAATACTGGTGTGTTATTTCGGGAGGGGAAGGTGTCCATACTGACTTCTCTGCACAATTAGAATATAAACAGGAACAAATGAGAGATGGAAACGTGCCCCAGGGCAGTCAGACACCTAAACCCCAGGAGAATGTGAACTTCCAGCCTTCCTTGGCAATTTTCACCTTATGGAATTGAAAAGTGCCTCAGAAAATGACCCACCTGCTGAAGCAAGTGTTTCTTTTCGCTTCCCCACATGGCTTGTACACCTGATCCCGGGCACAGCTGACGTCTGCAGAGCATTACAACACAGACGTTAGAAAGCCCAGACCCAGGCAGACCCCTCAATGCACAACGGACGAACCCCACACTCTAACACAGCCTGCCCCATGGGCTGCACCGCCCAGGCTCCTGCCCAGCCAGGGGGTCCTGCGGCTTCAGCAAGAGGGGATCCATGGATTCAGCAAGGTGCTGGGCTCACCGGGTCCCCCTGAGCAGGGCAAAGCAGGTGGAGAAGCTGCGTGTTGCCATCTAGTGATGAAGCTCCAGGTAACACAGCGCAGAGCTGCTCAGGAGAGACCATGGGCCTATTTCCCACTTGTTTCGCACCAGTTCTGCGCTGAACAACCTTTTGGATTTGTTCCTGCTTTTTCTCAGCTCCAGAGCAGCTCAGGAAAGCTTGAAGCCTCATGATGTAGAGGAACACACACAGGCAGACAGGTAAGGGAAGAACAGACCCAAGTGCCTTCACCGCCAGCTTACCACACTGCCCGGCCGCCTGCCTCCTCCACTCCACGCAGACCCCATGGAGCCCGCACAAAGCTGCGTAGGTCTGCATGCTCTGGCACTCGGTGCTGGGGTGCTGTTCCGAGCAGCCACTGGCCACGCACGCCTCGTAGTAGGGCTGGGGGGGGACCACGCCGTGGCACTCCGTCAGGTTCCTTCACAAAGCAAGGAGACAGGCACGGCGTCTCACCTCCTTGGGCTACTTCCAAGGAAGAATTCAACTCAGAATTCCCCACCCAGAGAACACCTCAGGGTTAAGATACAACTACAAATTGCTCTAATAGGCAAGATACTCACACAGCTTAATGAAGAATGAGCTTTACATCCCATTCTTTACAATGCCTTGAAAGGAAGTGATTTTATGTTGGACTGATACATGCTGTGCAGCTCACAGCTCTAATTCTACACGCTGACATTTTTACGTCAGCATATTTGACAATCCTGTTTCAAACCACAAAATTATTTCAAAAACAGATAGGCACTCAGGCTTTCAGATACTGAATTATAGCTAGTTCCTGGTTGGCTTCTCAGAACTGAGAGGTGGAGGGAGTGCCAAGCAGCAGACACTAAGGGAGGACTGATTCTGATGATGCAGCTGAAAAATATCTGCCAGACTCAGGAACATTTACACATCAGTTCACTGCTCAGTTTTTCAAGGTATGCAAGACTTGGTATTTTCGTCATGTCCTATAAGCAGTTCACCCAAGTCAAAAATTCTCTTGTGAACTTATTTTTCTGGTATTTTTGGTAGTTGTCTTACCAGATGATTTTACACAGATTGGAAGGATCACAGTGCTGGTGATACGCAATCTCAGCTGGTTCTGAGACACTCGGATTGCAGTATCTGTTGGTAGGATCTGGGACTTTCCAGTCTAATGCCATCTCTTTGAAGGACTCAATAACCTCCCCATTCCTCTTCGTAGCATCATCGGACTTCTGGTTGGTGCAGGTACCTGGTAGCAATATAAAACCAAAGTGACAGTTTGAAGACAGTCGATGCTGATGAAGCTGCTTTTAAAGAAAACCTGGAGGGAAGTTCTCCTCCTTGTGGGAAGATAACAACACATGGGGTCCTGGATGAGTTCACAAGAACTGGTTGGAGGAAGAGAAGGCTAGAAGAAGTAGTTTGCCAGTTACTCATGAAAACCAGAGCTGACGTGTTGGTTGATGCATTTCTCCTAGTGGCTAAAGCAACTGAGATGTCTCTGTCTAGCACAGGACTCTCCAGATTTCATACATTCCCATATTGAGTAGATATGATCAAGAGGAAGGGCTTAGGAACAGTCTATCTCCATCCACCAACAGACTAGGAACAGAATGAAAGTGACTTAAAACTCTGACTCCTGGCAGTGTCATTCCACCCAAACAGAGATAAATTTGTTAAAAGGTGTGAGAAATAGAAATCAGTGGAGATGCAAGCATTTAGAGATGTTTACAAGGGGACAAGAGAAAGAAGGAGGAAAATTTATTGCATTCATTACTGTCAGCTGATGAGGACACTCACCGCACAGTCCCATGGTCTTGTTATAAAACTTCCCGAAAGGGAGTTTGATGTAAAATGCAAGTCGACTGTAGGAGACATAAATGTCTAATTCAGGTATTTCAACTATGACGTAAAGGCCAGAACTGGTTATCTTGATACCATTCCTGGAAATGTCTGGAACAACTTTCTTATCATTAAACAAAATCTGAAAAAGAAGAGAAACAAAAGGTCTCTATGGACATCCTTCTGCTGAGTAAGGTATACAGTTTGTGCAACTGGAAACAGCAAAACTCAGACCTCAGGTGGACCAAATGAAGCCTGTCAAAGGCAGTCATTGAAGCAGTTCTCTATAATTCCTTTTTAATATGTTGTAATTTTCATTTGAATACTCATGTCTGGAAGAAAAACACAACCTCCAATTATGTGATAATTTTCCAAGTTTTTAGAATACACAGATTTTTGTTGACACAAAGTAAAGACAGAAGGAGAAAGCAATGTCATTGCATTTCCTACCTGTTCCATTTTTTTACAAGCTTCACCCTTTGTTGTGACAGGCCATTCGACAGTAATATAATACAGTAATATAACTACAGCAAAGTAATATTGAGAATCCATTTTAACACAATAATTTACCAGGTTTATTTCTTTTCCATGTTCCTTTGCTTGTGTCAGAATAACGACAGAGTTGGAATAAAAAATGAGAAGTGACATTGAGCAAATTGCTCCATCAGTGGCACCACAGTAGTAGTTGTCTATGTGAATCCAGAAGGTGTGAGAGTCAGGATGAGTTGACTTCACAAGAACATAGGTGCAGTTTTCTTTAAAATTATAATATGTTCCATCAAAAGTCACATAATGCTCATTTCCCCATCCACTGCAAATACCTGGAAGACAGAGTGACAGAATTCAAGTTTGGCTTCTGAGCTTACTGTAAGTACAAGCTAGTTTTAACTCTTTTACTCACTTTCAGTGAGAGCTGAAGTAACCAGTTGGATAAAGAAAAACTAGCCCAGCAAGGACACTCTTATCTGCCCTTAACAGTCAATATTCTAGATGGGACTTCTGTTCCATGGCATCCTACTGAATTAATATGAACATCATATAGACGTTGACCACATAGGCTTATCTTCCTTGAGGCCCAGCTGAACATAACATATATCTCAAGAATTCTCCTGCCGCAGTACTTACACTGACACTCAAAGACTTCACAGCAACCAGTTTCATCATAATGTTTTGCGAATGGGAAACCATTGACACAGGGTTTCAGTTGCTGAGGAGGGCAGGTCGTGCTGGACAGTTTAATATTGTTTCCTTCTCCCAAGCAAGTAGCAGTCTGGCAGTTTCCAAAGTTCCATGTTTCGTTAAACTGTTGACGAATTGAAAAAGGAGAGGCACATAACAAAGTAATGTAACTAAATCTTCTAAATCACACACAGCAACTAGGCTCCGTTCAATTAATCGCTTAGCACGGCATTATTTGCTATCTACTCTTTCTCTGGAAACGAGGCAAAATGAAGTATATAGCAATCAACAGAGCTTTGATATCTAATTCTGTCCGACAACATTTTGTGTAGGACTCAATATTAAGGTCCTGACCACTTTTGATGATGGGACACTGCCAGATGAGGTCCAGGTGAGGTAGCTCTGCCCATGTACAACCATTTAAATGTTTCAGGTGAACAGAATAATCTTCAACTTAATCCCTCAATTATTTGTGGGCTTCTGGTAAATTTTTGAATTATCTAATTCAACCCCACCTACAGCCCAGCTGTGGTGGTGGTTACCAGCATCAGAGGAGAACAACAAATCGTGGCTGCAGGCAATACTGTAACTGAAGAAACACACCATCTTCTTTCAAGTCTCTCACCTTTCTGGGAGGAATGAGCCCAAGACAATCGCTCACAGGAGTCTCCGTGGAGGCAGGAATTCGGTTGGTTGCACTGGGAGCAGATGTTGGTGGACAAGCTTCAGCATCTGGATCACAGGTCTTGAGGGCCTCAGTATGACTAGTTTTACACTCTGCCCAAATTAATTCAATCCGACACGAGGCATTGCAAACGGAGTAAGCACAATGACCTGATATGTTCACTGGCAGAGAAATATTTTCTCCTGCAAGGTCAAAACCTGACTGTTAGTGCTGAACTGTGTGTGGAACTGGTGGCTCTCCAGGCCCATGTGTCACAGCCCTGCATTTAGCCTGCACCCGAGGCCATGCTCAGGTGCGACTATCTGTATGTAACTCCCTGAATTCAGTTACTGAACCGGAGCTCATGTCATCCAAATGGCAAACACTAAGGGAGAGCCAAAGGCGGCTAACCTGGAATTCTGTTCTGACATATATCAGTGGGAATTGAAAGTGAGTACTTTCAGGAGCTAGATCTGACAGACCCCTGACAAATCTCCTCTGACCAGGAGATACGTGGTTTAGGAGCTACTAAGAGGTGAAGAACAGTCTTCCCTCCTCCGCTTTTGGAATATGGCTTGGATTACAAACCCATGTTCAGCAGTTTGGAATTCAGGTTTTGTGCTGGAGTCCACTGAAGTTAGCGTTGGGTATGATAGAACCATAGAATGGTTTGGGTTGGAAGGACCTTAGAGATTCTCTAGTTCCTCACACCAGGGATATCCAAACCGGGACAAAGTTACAGGATATGGGAGAGCTGTAATTCTGAAGGTGTTAGTTACAGTTCAAAGATGTAACAACTTGTGGTAATGGGCGACTGCAGCAGGCTGAATGAGCTCTTGCTGAAGCACCTTTATCTAAGAGTACATCTTCCCACATCAATGGTGCAGAAAAAAGAAAAAAAAAAAAAAAAAGAAAGCTTGTTTTCTCACCCATTTGTATCAATTGTCCATTGTCATTGCAGAAGCAGGGAGTGGCTGCCATTGACAATGGAGGTGCAGATGTTACAGGTTGCATCTGTGGTTCTGTAGGAAATTAAATCAATCAATATTCAAATCCTCTGCTACTCTACTTTCAAGCTCTATGGCATCTACTACATTCTCTACAATCACAAAAAGAGGAAAAAATCATTTTTATAGCCCGTCACATTCTGTACATGTACACACTAAAGCCATCCTCTCTGCATTTACACACACTCTCCCTATTACGCTGTGTGCTGCTAGAGTAATACACACACGCTCCCCCTTGTAGTTAGTTTTTTTCTGTATAGAATAAAACAGCCCTTCTACCGGTGCTTATTCATTTAGTTTAAAGTTTCTTTGAACTGTCTGATGCTGCAGGACTTCACCTGACTTTGGAGCGGTGATTTCCAGCAGCACTCCATTTTGCTTTTTAATGCCTTGTTGTGCAGAATTGGTTAGTTTAAATACAGACAGATCATTTAGACATTCTACTATGACACCTACACTCTGCTTTCAATTGCCCTTCCTTTCCTAGCTGGTACTCCATTATACGTCTTATTCCACTTGTTAACACATTTAGCAAATACCAAGCACATGGGTTCACCATCAAGTCTTTAGCTCTTCCGCTCACTTGAGTAAAGAAGGCAACACTATTGTCCTTGTCCCCTTTCTACAATTTGCTACACGGATAATACAATTTTTTTTAGCCACTTATTTTTCTTTGCTACAGTCATGTGGCAAAATTCCACCTCTTCTTTATTTGTGTTTACTTCCTATTTTCTGTTCACTCACATCCCCTTCACCCTGCAACTTCTCTTGTGGGAAGGGAGTGAACTACCAGCAGCTTTATTCTCTTGCTCCAGTGGCCCATTTGTGACGGACTTATTCCAATGCAGAAAACAGCACAATAAGAACCAGTGTGATATAGGTGATGAGAAGGAGAAAAACAAGCTTTGTAAGTGTGAAATATTGAGAATAACAACACCAGAGTGTCGACTGCAATATGCCCAGGGTTACTGTAAAAGCTGTACTGAAAAATGGCCGAATCTCTCGATTCTCTCTGTACCTCACTGACAGTAAGAATCTATAAAAACTACACTTTTGGTCTCCACCATGAGACCCACAAGCTCTGACCCCTCGTTCCTGAACCTTCAACTGCCTTAAATTCCATGTTTGTCCTGGACATGCAGTAGGAGTTTTTTTTCCAAGATGGAGGAATTTTATCACCATTACAAACTTCCATAAAATCACCACTGAACCTCTTACAATTCTAGTACCTTGTGCTGGTGTGGGCAGCGTTCTGCAAGGAATGAGTGTTTTAATGATCTCTCCATTAGGGCCACAGACAGCGTCACCGCACTCGGTCCCATATTCACGGCTGTATATAGTTTCATTGAACGTGTAGGTCTTTCCGTTGTAGCAGCAAAGGCAATCTGAGGCACCAAAAGAGCAAATGCCATGGTAACAGGGGATGCTTGTAATACAAATACAAATGAAAAGAAAACCAAACTCTGGATTTTCCCTTCTGTAGCTCGTATCACCAAACATGAATTACCTGGCTGAAAAACTTTCTCAGTTTCTACTTTAGAAGTTGCACTGGGAGTCAACCTTGTTTACTGAAAGTGGGATGGATTTTTATTGTTGCTGGTGTTTCTTGGAATCAGCTTGCACAGATTCACTGGCTGGTGAGAGCATCAGAACTGGCACTGTCCTCACCCAGCATGGAGCAGAGGTGCACTCCCTCTTGGCAGGGAAGGTGACTGGGATTACTGCCTTGCTGAGGGACAGAACACTGGCTCGAAGGGTGTTGCACAGCCATTTCCATCCACTAACGAGGAACATGTGGCAACAAGCAATTTCATTTAAATGTATGAGAAGCTGTCCAGGTTTGGGAGAATGTACATTCAGGAACCCAAGGGAATTTATCTATCACTGTAACAAAATCAGCAAAACTGAAGATGTGCTGTCTACTGGGTCAGCCTGCATTTTGGGATGTGGTTTCTTCCAGACATGGGAATAAACTGACACTATACCTTAAGCAAGCGTGTCCTTTAGGCACACAAAGACGTCTCTCATAAGCTAGCTGTCTAGGCTCATGATTAAATTAGTGAACAGGAAATAGCACTTCTACAAGCTTTGCCTGTTCTGAAGCGCCCTGTAAAGCCATTCTACTTTCTGTCTGTCTTCACTGACTGCCAAGGAAGTTTAAAAGTGAAGAAGTGGTATCTAGCCAGGTGAGATGACTCACGCCTCTCTCCTTCCTCCCTATGACTATCCTTTAGACAGTCCTTCAGGTCAAAGGCTGCATTTTGCTTATCAGAGTAAATCTGTACTAAGCCTATTGCACTAGCTAGCTGGAGTCCTGTTACCAGTATGCCTGAGGTAACGTGATGTTGGGTTGTTTCAGTTCTCCCATCACTCAATGAATGGTGAGGGTGGTGAAAAGTTACCTTTGGAGTCTTCAGTACATAGTTTCTCTCCAGGATCACTGAGGATAAAGAGAAGAGGAGAAGATTTGTTCTATTGACTTGAATCAGTGTGTGGAATAAAAACATCTGCAATTTTACATAAAAGCCTACTCCTGGAGGATTTAATGACAATTGCCACTGCCTATGAACATAAACCAAACATTGACCTTTCCAGTCCTATTCTACCTCTCTCACCATCAGCTGACCTACCATGAAGTGCAGTTGGAGAGGGAGACACACTCCCTGCTGTCCTCATCGAAATAAGGTTTGTCAGGACCACACTCTGGGTAACAGCCTGGAAAGTTAAAGGGAACAAAGCATTCTTAGCCTGCTTCACATAGAGCCAGGAAAACACGCCAATACCTCTATCGGATGCAGATTTGATTCCAAAATGAATGTGATCCCTGTACGAATGTTCTTCATACTACCTACATTTTTCCCTCTTTTTCCCTCTCTCCCAAAAGTTTTAATTGACTCCATTTGCCAAGAGATAATTAATCTTTGCAAATTTAGATTGAATGACCTTTTATCTCTCCCCAGATTTAAAGGCAACAGGTAAATTATGCCATGACTGGCACCATCACATGGGGACTTGGCCCAGGTGAGGCATGGTCAATGATTTTCTGGGGCATATGGAATAGCCTTCCAGGAACCTTGATGCTTAAGACATTTAAACCCAGACTAATAGCTTCAACTCCCATAAACTGCACCAAGTCAAGCAAGAATTACCTTCTAAACTGTACAGCAAGTTCCCACATTTCCCTTGTGGGTTTCTGCAGGTCTTTAGACAAGGGGCTCCACAGGGTTTATAGAACCACTCGTGTTTGTCGGGTGGGTTGTAATAATCACAAAACACAGCTGGAACAGAAGAATAAAAAACCTCCAAGTCTCAGACACCAGGCAGGGGCTATTTTCTAAATCTAGTAAACAAGAGCTTGTTAAGTGATGCGCACACAGCAACACCAGAACTCTACTCCTCTTTGTCTCCCATGTGCCTGAGCGTATGGAGTGCTGCTTTTCTACATGCATTTTCAGTGCAGTACTTACGGCAAATGGCAGGAGTCCTCCAGTCAACACAGACACCAGCTCTGCTGCAACTTCTTGAGTAAGCAGCAACTGAGGTACAAAAGCACTCGCAGTCTCCCACACTGTCACAGCCACAGAAGTCAGAAATACAAGATTCGTAATATGGTATTGGGTTCACCTGTCAAAATACCAACAGACCTGTTACCACTGATGTACCTGCTGTGCTGGGTTTGAATGAGAGAAAGGGCTCTGAATTTTTTGGCAAAACCCACTGAGTCTGTGGCAGACTGGGATTGTCATGAAGGAGCTGTTATATTTTACAACAGGTATTTTTCTATTTTCACTGCCTGGTAGAATTGGACTCTAGATCTTCTCATTCTCATGTGAGTAATACTGGCATTTATGCTCAAAAAGTCTTTCCAGTGTAATGTCTGCAGGACCAAACTACCTTGCTTTGGGCTTACACAAACTATATGTGTGTACACTCTCTAATTGAGAGATAGTGACTGAGTATAAAAGGAAATCCTGCTTGCACTGAACTTCACAGCTCTTGTGTTTTAACCTGTGCCAGCATGAACTAACCAAGGAAATTAAGCCAAGTTTGCCTTTAAAATGGCTTATGAAACTGCACTGAAGCTTCGTATAGACATTCTCATTAAGAATTAGTAGCCTTGTTTCTGTTTAGATTTAATTCAGTTTGTGTCTAAAGTAACCCAAATAATTAATCTCTTTAGCTAATTTGAATCAACTTTCCCAAGGATCCCCATACAAACAGTCCTATGCTAACTCATCTCTAGATTTTACAAACTGAGACCTAACTTCTTACTTCTGGTGGGCTACTGTTTTCCTCTTTGTCTCCAGTTGCCCAAAGCAGGCACTGCTGTTTCCTCAGCGCTGTGCAACAGGATTCAACTGGCAGAGCTGTAAAGTGAGGTTTTGAGAGAGGCAGCCCTTGGACTTGGGGACTTGTTGTGTAACAGCCTTTAATAGTAAAAATTTGTGTGCAAATGTGCTGCATAATAGCAACAAATACCTAGTGTGAAACTCCTGAGGCTGAGAGAACAGGATTACCTTACTGTGGCAGGCTTCAAAGATGCTGCTCTTGATGATGCTGCAGTGCTTCTGTCCCAGGACTGATTTGAAAGGCTGATCAGCACACAAGTCCGTCATGTTGATATTCGAACAGGTGCTTGTTATTTTCCAGCTGTTTCCAAACTCCTGGATGCTCATCTCCACAGATTGCCCTCTGGTTGTGAAGTCATTCCTGGAGCGGCCATCAAAGTCACCACAAAGGCCGCAGACTTTTCCCTGTGTAATTTGCACAGGCACCGTAAATGGTTTGGTTATTTTGAGTGCAGCCCACTGTTCAGCAGAAATCAACTGTAGAACAGGCCAGGGCAAAAGATCTGCAAATTTCTAAACCGCCATCAAAATACCACATAGAAAAAGCTGCACTCCGAGTGAGAAGATCACTCTGTTAGCCCCCCAACACTACAAAGTGTCTGGCTTTACTTTTAGCTCCAAATATTCCAGAATGTTTCATACTGACTGAGCAGTGAAATAAAACACAAGACATGGCCTGCATGCTTCTTCTTGTCCACCAAACTGAACGCTTTCCAAGCCCTGTTTTTCAAACTGGGGCTCCAGTTCTGGAGGCGTAACTTTGAGTTTGAAATCACAGCTCCCAGTCCCTCCCATACCTACCTGGAAAGATGGTGCCACGTGAACAACAACAGTAGTCTTCTGGTCCCACATGAAGTTCATCCCTTGGTTTGTTTCAATCACAATATAACCTCCTCTGAGATCCACTTTGTAATTCTTCTCAGCTCCTGGATCAGTGGCTATCTCCTGAATTCTTCCTTCCAAGAGTCTGATTTCACTGCTCTACAAGGAACAGATACATTGCATGGAAGGAAATAAAATAGAGCCTTTAGTGTAACAGCACTGGTATTCTGCCTCTCGTCCTTCCTCTTATTCTTCCATAGTCTTTACACTACATCTTGGTCTATCGCCAGACATGTGAGCCACAGGCAAGGTCTACCAAGTCCAATGGGAAACATCTGCCCTTGCATGACAAGTCTTACCTCATGGCCACAAAACCGAGCGCATTCTGGATGAAATCTATTCTGCTGAGACAGCAGCTCCTGGGTGCATGGGCAATTGGGCATGCTGAAACACTCCTTGTCACGCCGCTTGGTTTCACCGTCCCCTCGCCCCCCATTAGGAAAGAAAGCTCTTGTGTGGACACTTTGGGGAAATGAAAAGCCTGAGCTGGAGAGAAGAAACTCTTCCATCTGTAGTTCCATCTGCCCTATGCTCAAACCATGGTACAGAAACTTGCTCCTCTAAAATCTTTACCATCAGTTATAATCAATTCTAGACCAACCTCAAAAATCAGTGTGATCTTTAGGGAGCAGATGGAGAGTGACTTCCCACAGGCGTTGTTCTGAATTACAATTCGAAAGGTGCCAGCATCCAAGTTATTGGGGCAAAAATCCTTAGAAAATAGACAACACTGTATTAGATCTTTTCAGGCAACTTCAGACCAGTCTCAAACATTTTCAGGAGCTCTAAATGAACGACATTCCAATCTGAACTCTGTTATTTTGTCACTTTTTAATTGACCAAACCTCTGGTCATTTTAGAAGAATCTGGTGGCAGCTGAGCTGGTGGCAGGTTCATACTTGACCAGGAATTTCAAAGAGAAAAGCTAAGGAAAAAAATGAGCTTTTCATTGCACCAGTCCTGCACAGCCAAAAAGATAAAAATATTTTTTTCTTAAAATCAGTAAAACCAGCTGTAATTTGGGGATGACAGAATATCTCACTGCATACTGTCTCATTACATGCAGTTATTATACATGAGGCTCACACGTTAACTTCTACGCGCTTCTGTCACAACAAAAACACTGTCAGTCTTGGCCGGCTGAGAGAAAGCAACACTGAGCTTTTCAACACCACACCTATCCCTTTCCCTTGCAGCTGCTGGAATTACACCAGGAAAGGGCTGTCCAGCCCAGGAGTTCAGGATCACACAGTGCCCTCTTGTGTCACTTCTGAGGGCTAACTGCGTTGCTCATATGGAAAATCTGACTGTATCTGCTCTAGGTACAAGAGGAGAGGAGCAGGCTCTGCTCATCAGTGCTGACTATTTTGCACGGAATAGCCCTTTAATTACTCAGACTGAACCCTACTGTGCAAGCTGTGAAAAGCATATGGATAGGAAAGTGAAAAAAATGGATACCTGAGCTAGGATATAGTCACAGTCTCCCAGGAAATCAAACTTCTCCCCATCGAAGCTCATGTAATGCCCGTTTCCATACACCGTGCAGGTTCCCTTGCAGGGATTCTCCGTGCAGTTCCACTGCCTTTTGTTACAGGTGCTGGGAGGTGAAAGCCAAAGAATCACAATCGTTGTATGAAAAATAGTTTTTCCCTAAGCCCAAACAGGTGCAGGTAATTCAAAGGGTCATCTTTTGCTGTACGTCAAACAAAGCAATCATCTCTCACTCTTCCAGGCTTACCTCTCAGCTGTTCTGAGCCCATGCCATGAGATGCCTTACACATCAGAAAGTTCACGTTTACTACCAAGACACATTTGAACTTCGTCTGTTTTTATTCTATTTTCCCCTTCAAATATCTTTTACATCATTAAGTCCTGTCAGCAGAAGGTGGGGATTGAGGAGGTAAATGCAAGGTGAAGAATTGAATGTCTCGACCACTTCTGAATGTTAATCCGCGAGGTACCGCGTGGTCAGGTCTGCTCCTGACTACAGTGGTGTGAACCAGTATTATCTCTGTCTTCCCGTGTGCACCGGGTCTGGCTGAACTGGAGCTCACTCTGCCCCCAGCAGCCCTCACAGTGCTGTGTTTTGTACTGGTAGCCAGAATGGTGCTGATGACACACGAGGGTTTTGGCTGCTGCTGAGCAGTGCTCACACATCAAGCCTGTCTCGCCAACGTTCCCCTCTCACCAGCAGGCTGGGGATGGGCAAGATGTTGGGAGGGGACACAGCCAGGACAGCTGACCCAAACTGATCAAAGGGACATTCTGTACCATCTGCCATCTGCTCAGTAATAAAAGGGAAGAGAAGGGGGGAGGGAGGAGACGGCATTCATTATGATATTTGTCTTCTGGAGCAACTGCTACACATACTGAGTTCCTACTTCCCAGGGAGTGGCTGAGCATCACCTGCTGATGGGAATTAGAGAATAAATCTTCTGTTTTCCATTGCTTCTACATGCAGCCTTTGGTTTTGCTTTATTAAACTGCCTTTATCTTGACCCATGCATTTTCCCCATCTTATTTTCTTCCCCCTCCTGTCCTGGAGGGGGAGCGACAGAGGGGTTTGGTGGCACCTGGCATCCAGCCAAGCTCAACCCAGCACACCTCACCAAGCTGTACCTCCAGTTCAGAGGGACCACAAACCATTTCAGTTGTTATACCCTCAACACAGAGACTGCAATTTTTTTCCCCATGTGTGTCCTGTTCTCATAAGAAAACAAAGCCCTCACTGCAATAAAACCTCTTAATGGCCTCGGTGATACCAACAGCTGCTTATCAGGGTTTGGCTTCACAGGTTAAACTTGATTGCTTGTACCAGTGGTGATCGGACCAGTGTGTTTCTGGCTCTTATTTCTGTGCATCCTCTTGGCATTACTATACTACCTCATTCTCACTAAATAACAGGTAAGGGCTCAAAGCATTTTACCCACCGTGATCAGTAATAACAGTGAAGCCTGTGGCAGAGTTACACCAGCAACTGGAGCATTCACTGATCTTATTTGAGAACTATGCAGCACTGCAGGTCCCTGGAAGATCATTACAGTTCCTCCTTCCTCTAAATTCAATCCTTCTCTGGGTTCAGCTGTGTCCAAGGGACATGGACTCAGTTCCCCCTTGGAGAATGACCAGCCACAGACCAACCTGGATGAACCTTCTAAAGCTGGTGTGGAAGCAGTTTGCAGAAGAGGATGGAAAGTGTTGGACAGAAGATCTTGGTACTTGTTCTCCCCAAGTGCAGGCTTCGCAGCATGTAGCAGAGAGAAAATATTTCCCCTTTTATTTTTACTAGAAGCCTGATGGCTCTAATGCTGAAGACGAAGGCTTCAAAACACATCCTGCCCCATGGGAGCACTAGGCACCGACAATTTTAAGAGCCTTTGTTATAAAAGAAGGCTCCCTGGAAAAACATACCATGTGTTGCAGTCCACTTTGATGGTTTCCCCAGGTTTATAGAAGTGTCCTCCATGGATACACGGGCATTGATCTTTGGGAATACATCCTCCACTGCCATCCAGCACCAGCCCATCGGGACACATGCAGCCAGAAACACATTCTGTGACATACTGCGTGTAGAAAGATACAACACAAGGCAACTTGTTAATGCACAGCAAGGACAGGGAACCAGCAGAGGTGCTAACTTTTGGATGTTTTTAAAAATCCCGTTACTGTACATTAGTGACAATCAAACTACAAGTATCATGAGCAGCTATAGCTGCTGTGTTATCAGTAAAGTAGTTGGTCTGGGACCAGTGGAACATGTTACCACCAGCGTGTGTAAAGGACAATCATACAGGTACAGTCGTGTTGTCCCATGCTCCCGTTAGGAGACGAAGCCCTTACACAGTGCATGTCCTGCGTCTTACAACTCTTCTGACACTCGGATCCAATGGCACCGGGACCTGCAGAGCTGCAGTTGAAGTAATACATAGGAGCTGGGCAATCTAGAGGAGGAAGGAAACATTTTAGGAAGATAATTTAGCGAAAGCAATAAGGGTACAATCAGCAATTGTAAAACAGAGCGGGGCGTTTCAGAGGGCAGCATGTGCCTCTCATTTACAGTTTCTGTTCGCTTTTGCTTCTGTCCACCAACAGTGCGGGGAGAAGGAGGCTGATCACTTCTAAGCTTTGGGATATATGTTCATCTTTTAAAGAATTCAGCAAGTCTGGTGACATGTTTACAAACACAGCTATTATCAATAATCAGCATATTTTGGGGAGAAAGTACAGAATAGTAAAATGTTACAGAAAGCGAGAGATAACAGAAAAACATTATAAATACTAGCTGACACCATAAGGCCATTATTTAACAAAATCTCACCTTTTACTAGGACAGTTTCTCCAATGCAGTCTAATCTTCCTTGAATGCACTTGCTAAAGAGATTCCATAAAATGAAACACATCAGCTCGTTGCACATTTCTCTCTCACGAGAGAGAAAAGCACTGCAAAGCTTCACAAGTCACACAAATAACAAATTCCAATCAAAATGACTATTTGGTTCATCTATCAGGTTCACAGACATGAATTAGCACCCCTAGAAGGAAGATGATGACACCCAGCTCTGAAATACTCCTCCTTCACCTGCTGCTGGTTTACTGTGTGTTTTCCCTAAATCAAGTTTTTTCCTAAGCATCTATTTTCCACTCTGTGAGATGAGACTAATATTTTCTTAAATAAGAGACTTCTTAAATTACTAAATCAATCTGTGTTTACAAAATAGTCTCGAATCCTCAGAAAAATATATGAGAGTTGGCAGAGAGAGAGAGACTATGTAGACATCTAAAGATACAAATAAATTGTTTTAATAAAACAGCCTGTTCCTGGTATTTGTTTGCATTGCTGCCCTGAACTGGTTGATATTGAGTAAATCACAATTGTTTTCCACTACAGATGCAAATTAATTAAGTTATGTTTAGTATTTTCCCCAAAATTTCTCTCTCTCTTTGTAAAAAACTCAGTTTAAACCCCAAGATTTTGGATTTTTTTTCCTGGTCCATTTTTATTTTTGAAATAGGCTGCAGGATGGTGTGGTGGAGGGTGGTTTTTACTTTGTTTTTTTCATTTCAAAGCCAGAAACTCCCCCAAGCCTGTCTTCTAGGAAACTCGCTCCCATTGTATATGGACATTTTTTATACAAGAATGAACTTTGCATAGAGAAAGACTGCAAACATTACTCTGCTTCACAGGCTTTCAGGTTCCTGTTTGCTAGCAGGAACAGAACCCTTGCTGTGGCTGCACTTCCTGCCAGGGAATATTTGCTGTGGTACAATCTAGGAGAATTTTGTCATGATTCCTTACAGTAAAATGACCCCATTCAGGGACCAAAGCAGGGACTTCCCCAGGGCTGTCCCCCAGGTACGCAGCCTGTGCATCGTCGGAGCAGCTTACCACATCAGCTTGTCCTCTTGGAAGGAGTTGCCCGGCTGAACAATCTTGCCTTTGTAGTAGCAGGGACAGTCATCGGGAGTGACACATTCCTCCTCGTCGTTGAGGTAGGTTCCTTCACGGCAACCACAGCCCTCCATAGGCGCGATCTGCACTTTGCACAGCGGGTCGGGCTCGTCCAGCGAGCGGCAGGACTGGTTGCAGTACTTCACACTATAGTTATAAACCATAGTCTCAGGACACTCCTCAGAGGGATCTTGGCAAAAGAAATAAAATGGATGTATGGCCTTCTCTGTGCAATCATTGCTCACGTTGTTAATGCGGCTTTCTGCCCATTGGTAGCCATCAATGTGCTTTTTTTAAGCTAGAAGAGCTTGTCTCCCGGTGGCCTGGGGGCAGTCTGCTCACAGAGCCCAAGCTAGGTCACACTGAGTACTGAGATACTCAGCAGAGTAGATCTCGACTGAATGAGGGAACCAGTATAATTTTGTAACTTGTATAATTTACACTTCTATCTCATGTCAAGAACTGAAACCAATAATTTGTGACCTCTCCCTGTAGTAGTTAAAAATTAATTTTCTGTCCTTTACTAAGGATTTCTTCAGCTGGGAATAATTTAAGAAATAAGCATACTGTGTAAGGGGTCAATTTTGCCAGTAAATGGGCAGTGCCAGGGAACTCTGCTGATCCTCTGGTGCTGCCAAAGAAAGTGTGTTTGGATTCTCATAGATGTCTTGAGGAAAACTCTCACTGTCATCCTCTGGAGAAATGAGAAACAACAGTTTCTAAGAGCTCCAGGTGGACCACTGGCAAGACAGTGAAAAGCTGCTCAATTTTCACAGGCTACCAAGAAACAACACCACAGAATCACAGAATCACAGAATCACAGAATGTTAGAGATTGGAGGGGACCTCGAAAGATCATCCAGTCCAATCCCCCTGCCGGAGCAGGACACCTAGATCAGATCACACAGGAACGCATCCAGGCGGGCTTTGAATGTCATATTCTCCTACTTCATAGGCGTAACAGGAATACACAGCAACTGGTATTTGTAAATCAAAATCGGCCAAATACGAAAAATATTAATAAAGATGTTGAACATGAGTTTACAGCAGATTTACCCCAATGGGTGTATCAACTGTTAGCTATTAATGCAATAAAATAATGTGTTTACTTTCTCGCTTTCATTTTTCATAGAGGGGAAAGATCCATTTTGGTAAAGCAAGATCTGCTAAGAGAAAGGTTATCTGACTCATGGTCATGGATTTGCAACCTTCAGTCTTATCATAGGTGTGATCCCCAAAAATTATCACTTCTTAAATAAGGCCTAAAATGATTGTGCTGATTAAGCCGTTCACATTTTTCCCCAAGGTTACTGCACTGTTTGAGTCAATATTACCAGCTGTGCCATGAGTCCACAGACTTCAGTCTAACCCACGCTGCAAACCAGTCCCACTTTGGCATAAAAATGTCAGTAATTCTGTGTCAGTAACAAAGCTTTCAATAAACAGGGATTGTGTCTAGTACATAAATCTGTGCAATTCTGGGATAATTTGCTGCAGACTACACTGTGTTCCCTTTGAATTATTTCAGCACAGGGCTGTTAAATTGTTCTCACTGCAATCTGAAACGCCTTTGACAAAGCACTGCACTGGTTATATTGTTTGTCTCTGTTAAATATCGCAGCTAGCCTCTAAGTCTGACAATTAAATAGATCATAGCTGCATCAAAGCTGCATAAAAATAGTTTTTGTTATGTTTTGTATTCAGAGATTTTATTAGTCAAGAAGCCCACACATCTGTTTTCATGTTGATATAGGCAAATCTTACTTGAACTATCAATGGAAAAATGGAAATGTTGAAGTAAAATTCAGAAACTGGGACTTGTGAGTTTTATTCTCAGCTCTGACACCATCTCATAATAAACTCTGGCAGACCCAAAGAAAAATATGTACATATGTGAACTCCAAACCCAGGGTTAAGTGACAATGTGTATGTCCAAGAAAATTTTATTCATTTGTTAGATAGTCCTGAGCTGAAAATGCTTTTAAACACTTTCACTTTCTCAGATATCACCAATACCTATTTACTAAAAACTGTTACTATTTTACTGTAACATGGAAAAATGTAGTTCATGAGAGTGATACCATTTGTATGGGCAATGTCTGAGGCAAGAGGGCTGAGATGAACTGCAGAAAAGGTAACAGAATTCAATGTGTTCAAGACTAACCTCATTGCAACTCCTGGTTGTCATTTGATTAATATACCTTATACTCTTTTGCTCCTCTGAGTAGTGAATTCACCTAACATTTTACACAAGGAACATGCATCACAGGAGCATGAAGTGGACATGAACGGATTTTG
>NW_010118249.1:5280-7975 GCF_000699245.1 Pterocles gutturalis | reverse complement strand
GGGGAGGGGGGCTCTAGGGAATTTCCTTGTGAGGCAGCGAGGCTGGAGGATCCCTGTGGTGGGGGGGTCCCCTCACGTTCCCGTCACTCAGCCAAGCGAGTTCCGCTAGGCGGCTAGAGCGCCGCTCCCCTCGGCGGCCATCTCCTCCGCGGGCAGCGACGGGCAGAGACCGCCCCCGCTGCCATCTTAGGTGAGGGCACAGCGGCCGCGCTCTCCCCTCACAGCAGCAGAGGGATAGCAGCTACTTCCAGAACAGCGCCGGTACCTGAGAAGGAGGCGTGAGAACAGCAAAAAAAAAAAATCTCGCTTTTCGGGGAGGCGGGGTGTGCACCACCGGCTTTCCCCCGGGCGTTTGGAAGACCCGGTCCCTTTTTTCGGCCTCAATGCGGCGGCTTCACTGCCCGTGCCCAAGATGGCGGCCGTTCTGGCGGAAGCGCCACGGCGGCGCTCTAACGTTGCTCTATGGTCTGTGGGGCGGGAGGCTCCGGCCTGAGCTCTCCCGGAGCCTCCCAGTGCTGAGGAGGGGTGCTGCCGGCCAGGCCCCAGCCCCACAGGGACCAGGCCGCACGCTGGGCCTGGGGCTCCCCTCAGGGCCGTGATGGCGGTGGGATGGCGGCCCTGAGGAGGCAGCGCTGGAGCTAAACCCGGTCTTTGCACCGTTTCCCAAGGGAATACTCACGCTCTCCAAGGTTGTCCTGGCTCCTTGGATGGGAGGACAGAGTCCCTTTCAGGTACAGGCACGAAATGACTTATCCAAGCTGGAAAATTTTGCTCCAACCCATCAGGCAGAGCTCTGTGGTGACTTTTACAGGCCTGGGGACCGTAGTTGATGCTACAAGGAAGGCAGACAGCGGTAATGTCATCCGCAGGATCACCCCACGTCGCTTTGTTCACCCTGGAGGTAGAGGTTTTGCCTGGCAGTTTCTAAGCTGCTGTGCAAGGCTGTCATCCCTTGGCCTGTTTTCTCCTGGCTGAGGGTGTGGAAGAAGGGGGAGGCTGTGATGGGCTGTGCTCAGGACACGCAGGATGTACGCCTCCATTATTCAGTAGCGTCTCTCCCAGCTGCCAGGCTGCTCTGCTGCGTGGGGTCGGTTTTAAGAAGGCAGTGGTGCCTCTGGCGATGACTCCTGTCAGAAACATTTCATGTTTGTTGCTGTCATTCCCCTTCCACTGAACACACTCATTAAAGATGGTTTCTCTTCAGCCTTCATTAAGATTCAGCATCCTCAGTGCCTGCGAGATACAAATGCATCTGGTGTCCCCTCCATACACCACCGCTGCGCCTCCAGAGCACCGGGATGGAAAGTTTTGTCTCCCTTCACCATGCGTGATGCCGTGTATTTGTCCCTGTAGTGTGGATACATCCCCCCATCTCCCTCCACAATCGCTCAAGACCAGCCCTGCAGTTATTTACCTGGTGTACAAGCCAGGACAGTCCCCCTTCACTTCACCAGCCACGTGGGTTTGCTCCGCAGCAGGATCGGGCTGCAGGGCTCAGTGTGGACGCCCCACCAACTATAGCCCTGGCTGGACCAGCCACGAGCGCAGTGAAATGGGCTGCAGCGTTGTGTGCTGCGGCCGGGCGAGGTCAAGGGTGAGGGAAACTGTGGCACAGCTGTCACCCCCTTCGCTTGCTGCAGGGGCAGATGCAGTGCAGCACCGGACACCTCTCCCTCAGTTTGCTGCCACCAGAGCAGCCTATGATCCCTGCTGGGTCACTGGTGCCCCTCCAGATCCCCTCCGTCCCTCTTTAGGTCCTCCATCCATCCCTTGTCCTGGCAGGGACTGTTCCAGCTCCACTCCCACGTCCCCACTTGTTCCCTGACAGCAGCGTAAGGTGAGGTGAGAGCTACCAGCATCAGCCACCAGGATTCACTCGGAGAGGGCGTCACAGCTGGGTGTGTGATGCTAATCCGACCTTCTGGCTGGCAATAACCCCACACCTTGGGATGAACCCGCAGCGTCCATTCACCAAGCAGCACAGATCCCCTTCACAGGCACCCCCAGCCCCAAACCGGGCTCTCCCATGGCCGCATGTGCCAATGCGTGCTTGGTGACAGCCGCTGCTGCCCTGCGAGGCACATTCGTTTGACAACGGTCACACCACCCATGCTGTGGCTGTTCACTTGTCACACATTGCTGGTTTTGTCCTTCAAAAGGAAGAAGCCAGGAAAAAAAAACTAGGGGGGAGAGGGAGCAGACTGTTTTTGTGATGTAGGAAGTTGTCTGCTTCCCGAGGTCCCTCCTGCACCCACCAGATAAATGACAGCTCCCCGGGGGAGCAGGGACACCCCAAGGAATGGGCACAGCAGGGACAGGCTCCCATGGGGACAAACCCCAGAGCAGCACCCAGGCAGGGGGGACAAGGTGGGGACAGGGACATGCCCGGAGGGTGGGGAGTGGCAGCTGCTGTGGGGCCATGGCACAGCCCCTCTGCAGGGTGCTCAGCCTCCCACCAGCTCCTTCGGGAAACCCTGAGGAAGGGGCTTCCTCCCGACCTCCTCTTTTAAAGCCCTTCCCTCCTGGCCTGCCATGCAATTCAGGTATGCTGGAGCAGGCAGGGCCATTTAACCCCTTCCTGCCTGGGGCCAGCTGGCTCCTGGCTCAGCAGCCTGGGCACACCAGCCCAGAGGCTGATGCTGTGACCCCTTTGGGTGCTCGCAGCCCCTGCTTTGCCCTCTGGGTCCCCCAGCAC
>NW_010118249.1:3606-5263 GCF_000699245.1 Pterocles gutturalis | reverse complement strand
GGGTGCTCAGAGCCATCCCAGCCACAGGGGACGCATCCTGCCTGCACTGTCACCTCTCCTGGCTTTCCCGGATGCTGGGGCTGAGATGCAATGAGCTGGTGCATTCTGCTGCAGGGCTGTCACCAGCACAGCAGACCCTGGGTGGCTCAACATGTCCTACCAAAAAACCCCACCCCATTCTCATGCTCCTCTGCTGAGATTCTCCCCCTGGAGCTGCAGCTTCATCCACTTGGGGACTGGCCCAGCATCATCGCAGGGACAGCCCCGTGGGTCACTCCAGGGTGGCTGGGAGAGCTGCAGGGTTGGGATCAGCCCCCGAGGAGCCCAGGGCAGGGCAGCGGGCAGCATGGCTGTTATCGCTGCCACAAACCAGCTTTTCTCCTGGAGAAGGGAGCGACTGATTGCTCTGCTCCGCAGGCCGACGGTCACACCTGGTTTTACAGCCCAGCAAAGGAGAAGAAAGAAGCAATTCTGTTTACTTAGGGAGCGATTAATATCCCAGCTCCTGGGGTGTACAGAGGCAGCAGAAACCTCCCCCACAGCGCACGGGGAGCAAGGCTTCGCAGCCCTTTATTATTTCATTTTCGGCCGGGCAGGATGGGGAGGGTGGGTCAGGGAACAGCGCTGGCTTTGAGCAGGTTTAGCTCCTTCGACAAGGCTCACCTGGGCTCAGCCTCGCTCACCGGCTGCAATGGAGTCATTTGCTGAGCAGAGGGTTTGAGTAATGTTGAGGGTGGGGGCGAGCATGGGGTTGTGCATTTTTAACAGCAAAAAAATGGGAAAGCCCAGCGGGGAAAACTTGGGAGGTTCCTTTACCAGGAAGCAGCTTTAATTGTTGAATTTCCACGACCAGGGAGGGCAGTTTCTCAGCTCTGCGAATGTCCTGTGTTGCTCCTGGAGAGAGAACCTGAGCCTCGGTGCTGCCCTATCCATGCTGGCGGGCTTTGGGGCAGTTTTTTGCACCGGGCTGACACAGTGCCGAGGCAGAACAGCCATTGCAGGCAGATGGATGAAGTTTTGCCCTTTCTCCTTTACCAAGTTTCTCCCTGGAGCCTGGGTGGGGTGGCCAGAGCACGCCGATCCCAGCCCAGCAAGGAAAGAGGAGAACGGCGGCAGCAAATCCCTCTTCTTCTTTGTCCCAGGCCAGAAGCTGGGGGCTGTGGTGGACCGTGGTGTCCCCTGGAAGTCATTCTGCCCGGGGGATGCTGCCCACAGGCGTCGATCATCGTGGGGGGGATCCCGCTCACCCCGGGATCAGGAGCACGCTGGGATTGGGATCAAGCCGGGACTGGGATCAAGCCATCTGGGTAAAAGCCAGCACCGGCACAGCCCTGCCAGGTGGTTCTCATTGCAGCCGCTGACTCACCTCCCAAAAATGCCTTCGCTCACATCATGGCAGGAAACCGCTACCGGGAAGTGGTGAAAACCCTGCAAAGGCCTGAAATTCGCCTTCCCCCAGCAAAGGGGGAGATCAAACGGCAGCACTTTGGCCTCCATCCCGCTGACGCCGGGGCTAGTCATCG
Source organism: Pterocles gutturalis (assembly GCF_000699245.1). Classification (NCBI taxonomy): domain Eukaryota; kingdom Metazoa; phylum Chordata; class Aves; order Pterocliformes; family Pteroclidae; genus Pterocles; species Pterocles gutturalis. Next base: position 3,740 of record NW_010118249.1, on the reverse strand, counting down.
GGGTGACTTTTTGGCTGAGCGAGCGGCGCGTGTGGTTACTCAGCAGCTTCTCGGGGGTGTTTGGGAGTGTTTCTCCCGAGGAGGACTGACCTCAGAAATATTTTTGAGTAAATCATCAGCTGGGAGGAATGAGC
>NW_010118249.1:3054-3562 GCF_000699245.1 Pterocles gutturalis | reverse complement strand
GGCTGTGCTGGCGATGGCCAGGAGCGGGGGGGAGGGTCAGGGCTGGGGAGCAGCCCCCAGCTGCAGAGCCTGGCTGGGATTTAGGAGCTGCTGTAACCCCCCAGCTCCTGGGAGGATGAGAAACCTCCTGGGTCAAGCCCTGGGCCCCGTGCAAAGCTGGGACTGTGGGGATCCCTGCTGCCTGTGGGTCACAGAGGTAGAGACCCAGGGTGCAGTCACCTGCCAGAGTCCTGCAGCAAATCGGTGGCCGCCCAAAATCTGTGTCCCAGCTTGTGCCCCTCAGGTGGGATGTGATTCCAACACAGATACCTCCGTTATTTCTGTCCCCTCCTGCTTGGGGCTGGTCCCCTGCGTTGGCACTAGCATCTCCCTGGGGAGCCACAGGGTGACAGCTCCCTGTGAGCCCCCGTGGATGGGGACTGAGAGGCCGAGCCACAGTCCCTGGGCTGGGTCTGCCCCAAAAATCGTCTCCGTCTCTGCACCAGCCGCTCCTGCAGGCACTGGCTGG
>NW_010118249.1:2243-3023 GCF_000699245.1 Pterocles gutturalis | reverse complement strand
CCTGCATCGGTGGCTGGCCCCCCTGCCAACCCCTGCAGCCCTGCCAGCCCCGCTGCAGCGCACAGCCGCGCTATTTCTGGCTCCACCTTGAGACTTGTACCTTTGGCAGAAGGAACGATGCTAAAAGAGAGGATGTGGGATGAGCACATCCCTCCCTGTTCCCGTCCCCGGGCAGAGCAGGCAGGGATCTGGAGGAGCCGCGTGCCTGGAAGCGAAAGGCTGCAGTTCATCCTGCAGCAGAGCCGCGTCCTCTGCACGCCTCCTCCTCCGGAGCTGCCTGTCACTGCTGGGTGGGCAGCGGAAGCCTGAAATCCAGGCACTGAGAGCCTGGGGTCTGTGCCGCAGCCGGGGGTGGCGAAGGGTTACAGCAGGGCTGGGAACCCCCCTGTCTCTCTGCTTTTCTCCCTTCCATGGGGGAAGTGGCTCCTCTAGCAGCTGGGGGCAGGAGCAAGAGGAGCCTGGGGGCAGGAGGGAGCTGGGGGGGGTGTTTAATTGCCAGATTTACCCCTTGGCTTCTTGCACAACTGAAGACAAACCTTGTCTGCTGTTTCTGCCTCAGTTTCCCCAAGCACAGAGCATCCGTTACCTTCTCCAGTGAGCCCAGGGCAAGGTGCTCTGGCCATATGAGCCTTCTCCCCCCAGATTACTTCTGTGGGGCCTGGGGTACCTCCCGAGTCCTTCCAGGACAGGAGTTTGGGTGGTGTTTGCTCTTGAAGGGAGCCTGGTGGCCTCTGAGGTCACCCTGGACCAGTCACCCTGTGCCCTGGGTGAGCCCCCTTT
>NW_010118249.1:1853-2181 GCF_000699245.1 Pterocles gutturalis | reverse complement strand
TCCCCACCGGCACACCGGCTCCGTGCCGCATCCCCACGCACGTCCCCGTGCTGCCCTCCCACGCACATATGGGCAGGCAGGAATGGAGCCTGTCAGGACAAACTCGACGGCTGTTGAGCACCCTTCGGGCTCCTGGTCGGGTCAAGGGAGCTCATTAAGGCTCTTGTAATTAAGATAGCCCCAGACAACTGTTTACCATCGCTGAGTGGTGATGGAAGCGATCCCGCTTCCGCATCAGACATCACATCTGGAGGAAAACAAGTGGCGTCCATGTGGGACGGCGTCGAACCAGCCCATGGCCATGGAGACCAAAGGGACCTGTGGGGGG
>NW_010118249.1:0-1828 GCF_000699245.1 Pterocles gutturalis | reverse complement strand
CGAAGCGGGCATCCACCAAGAGTCGCATGGCATCAGGACAGGCTCACAGGAAGCCCCATAGACCAGCACTAACATGGAGAAGCTCTGCCTGGGTGTCCCCTGCTGTCCCAGAGGCTGAGTTTGTGCTGCTCCCCTTCCCCAGCCAAGAAAAACCTGCCTGCAGCCGCCCCTATTTCCCTGTCCCGGGCATCCCCCCATGGCATCCCTGCACTAACCCTTCCCACGCCCGCGTGCTGTGGCATTGCCGGCATGGACAGTGCATGATGAAGCTGCTCTGAGCCCTTTTCCCCAGCCCATGGCACAGCCGTGGCCAGCGGAACCCAGTCAGGCATCCCAGTCCCGTTTACAGCGCAGGCAGGGCGAGGGGGGACCCCGTGGCACGGAGCCATCGATGGATGTAGCGCAATGAGGACAGAGCCCAAAGCAGCCCCATCACCCCGTGGCACCTGCTGGGAGCAGTGTGACAGCTGCTCTCACATCCTCCCACCATGTCTCGTGCCTTCCTGAGCGGAAATCGGGCGCGGGTTAGTCACCGGGAAGGGTGAGGGACAGGTCAGGACGCTGCACTCCCCGGCATCCAGCTATTTCCTTCCGTGACACCTTGCTGAGGATCTCGGGGCTGTTTACAAACACCGGACCACAGCACGGCAGCAGCCGGGGAAGTGGCCGTGCCCAAATCTCACCCAGAATTGTCTGCAGGTGCTGTGGTTCCCCTGTTGAAAGCATCAGCCAGCAAAGAGCTGGGAGCAGGTTTTGCCTCACCTCCCCCTCGAAGCAGCTCTCTGAACCCCCAGCACCCAGGGAAGTCTTTTTGGAAAGCGCGATGCTCCAGATCACGGCACCTTGGCTGTCGTTTTAGGTCACTGGGAAAGCAAGACTGAATGGTGTTACCTCCCCAGCTGGTCACCCCGTGCCCTCCCTGCAATTTTTGGGCGGTTCCAGCAGGTTTCAGCAGGGACAGAGGGCTCACCGCTAATTAAACTGCTGGAGGTGTGAAGAGCAATGCCTCCCGGAGGTGCGAGCTCAAGGTTACGGGGTCTCAGGCTGCTGCCAGCCCAGCAGCGCACAGCGTGCGAAACCCGCAGGAGCATTGCTGCAGAGGAGGGTCTGAGGGATGAGGAAGGGGCGAGGAAGGCCCAGGGGAGGCAGAGGAGGGGACTGGGGCACTTTTCCACCTGCTTTACCATTCCCACAGCACTCCACTCGTCTGAGTGCTCATCGCCTGCTGCCCTGTGCAGGGTCTCAGCTCTGCTCCGGTCAGAGCCACAGGAGAGCGAGGGGCCAGCTGGAGAGTGTGGAGCAGAGCTGCATCCCTGGGGAAACGGTTGGCAAAAAAAAAATCCTCGTTGAGCTGGGTCAGAGCCCCGGAGCCCAGCAGCCCCTTGGGAGGGTGAGGTCAGTCCTGCCGCCATCAAAAGCTGCTGTCGGTGACATTCGCCAGCTGCTGCGGGCGCAGAGCGCCTCTCAGCCATGCTGCCACCCTCCAGGCGGGTCCCTGGGCTCCATCCCCAGCGCTGTGTGTCCTGAGCTCCGCAGTACAGCCCACCTCCCTCCACGGGGCTCCAGGCCCACGGCACCCTCCAACCCACATGGGTACCTGACGATGAGCCACCAGTGGCGGGCAGGACATCGTCCCCCTCCATCCTCCCTCCTGGAAGTGTCCCCCGCCGGCTGCTCGCCATCCTGCTCAGCCCTCGCCGTGCCTTGATTTCTCCAAGCACCCGCTCTGCTCCTCGCCCTGTCCCAGCTGGAGAGATGCGGAACTGGTGTTAAATCCTGTTCAGCCCAGTGAGGGGCTCGAGGGACTCGAGTGGGTGCCATCCCTCTG
>NW_010118248.1:57954-104763 GCF_000699245.1 Pterocles gutturalis | reverse complement strand
AGCGCGGAGGGGGATGTGGAGGTGCCGATAGACTCCGCTCTTGAAGTTTTATGCCTATAAATGACACGTCTGAAAGGCACCGGGGGAGCTCTTTTTTCTTTTTTTTGCGATATGGGAGCAGCGGGGCAGGTGGGGCTCGGGACATGCGAGCGGGCCGCCTTCTAGCGAAGGGGAAGCTTTTCCGGGAGGATGTTTTGTGGAGCTTTCCTGAGGAGGCTGGTTAATAGAGTTTCCGATTGGTTTCACAGCACGGTGAAAGCAGGTCTCCGCCGGCTGAGGCTACAGCAAATGTGATCCTTTGATCCCGGTCATACGCTGCTTCCATGGAAGCATGCACTGAAACTTGCAACTGTAGCTTAAAAAGTCGAGATCGCATACTAGGTATCTGACGTAATTAGGCATTCTGCTAATTACAAGCCTATTTTTAAAATTACCCTTTGATACGGGGAATTTGCATACATTCCCACTCTTAAGGGGTGGGTGTCATTCCCACTCGTAAGACTGAAGTTGCTGAAGCATATTCGCACTTGAAGCACAGAAATAATAAATTAAGCATTCACACCTATGACATATCTTGTCCGTAAAAATGAGCCCACTGTATTCACAGTTCTCTTTCACACCACCACCCGCCCCCTTCTCCCCCAACACTTCTAATTCAACAATACTGTCACCTTTTATGCAAACATCAGAGATCTGAAAGTCATGTCTGAAATGACAAAATACTTCGAATTTTGAAGTGAAAATTGTCTTGGCACCAATACGTACACGAGTATGGTGCTCACAAGCAAAAAGTGGGCATAGTGCTGCCTTGAAGAATTCCCACAGCTCCAGGTCTTCCGAGTTGCTCTTGACATAAGGAAACTCAGCTCTCACATCCAACATTCCTGTTAGTTTAAAAAGATGCCTTTCTTTAAGGAGGGCATGAAAATCCTTGCAGTTTGTTGTTGCAATCTTAACAAAGATATATAAATAGCAATAATAGGAAAAATTGTTTATTTGGCTCTGAAAGAAAATTGGCATGGATTTTCAGAAGATATGTTATTTGTTAGAAATGGATTTGTGCCAGCATCATCCTAGTGTGGAGCTACTGATGCCTCCGTATTTGACGTGAATGTCATTTATCATCAGGATAGCTTGGTATGTTAGCTAGATATTTGCTAAAATAGAAAAAACCCAAACCACTAAACTCATTCTAAAAGTTGGATTTTGAAGCCATATATATCCATTTGCAAGATTTTACCCTTGCATTGTTGTTTCAAATTTTCAGCTTTAAAAAAAAAACACTAAGAGGAATAAAATGATTTAGTAGGTTTATGATTATTTATATTAGCTTTTTTGTAGGAACACATGATCACAATGATTAACAGTTCTCATGTCCAAATTTTTATTTGCAACATTGCTTCTGCTTTCAGAAATTGTAGTTTGGGACAGAAATTTCAGAGTGGTTACAGATTTTGTTTATGAACGTTTAGGGACTGTAAATTATGAGAAACATCACACAGAAGTATTACTAACTGCATATGAACTTAAAAAAAAAGAATACATGGATAAACAAGAAAAAGTAGCCTACAATGGGATTTAGATCTGAGTACTTGAGTAAAGTACTTAGAAGTAAAAATGCTGTTTGCAAAATACTTAGAAGTGTTCACAATGCAAGAGTTCTGGATAAAACGGTTAAACTCTTCCTACTTAATAAACCATCTAGCATATTTAAGCCCCAAACTACAATGTATATTTGCATGACCAAAGCCTCTCTTGTTAATTTTCAGCATATCAGTCCACTTTAAGCCTGTTTTTTCTTGGTGCAGAGCATTCCTGATAGGGGTGGTGAGTCCCCAGACTCCCAGAGGTAGAAGTGGCAGCAGTCCCAAGAAAATTTTATCTACAACTTAAAGTGTACAAACTTAAAAGTAGTTATTCATATAAATGAATTCTATACATTTAATAAGTGTATTTTGGAGAACTCTGTTGAGTCAGTATTTGGTCTGTGCTTTACGAACATACTTTAGTATGACTGAAATATATTTCAGTTTTATTATGCAACTAGGAAGATGATTATTTGTAAAACTTCTTAAGCAGAAATCCCTAAAAAGAACAGTAAGTGGCAACAGTGAGCATGAGGAATAGGAACAAAATTGCTTCATTTTCCAGTCTCTTGTTTTTTAGAGGAAATTTTGTAGATAAATCAAACTGTGTTTTCCCCTAGTAGTTAACAGTACTGTCTTGCTCAAATTGTTGATATCAATTAATCAGTCTTCCTGTCACTGAAGATGATTAGATCTTTAGTAACATTGAAGTTGCTTTATTATTTGAATATAAATAAGTCTGTTTTTTCTTAGTACATATAAGCAATCAGACATATTTTAAATATGTATTTTAGCTAAGAGAGGTTGAAGATTTAGCTTTAAATAATTTATTGGTTTTCTCAGAAAAATTTTTAGTGCTTCAAAGTGATAAGAAAAGTAAGTTATATTCGCCTGATTGTAATAAATGCCTTTACTGTTTCATGTAGAAACCTGTGGACTGTAACAGCAATCAGTTAATGATAGTTTCTCTGCTACTCAATAGTGCCTGTATAGATGCCTGCCATTAACACACAGCTCATATTAAATACAACAGGTATAAACTTCCATATGGTCCCGTTACATGGTGCTATGACATCAGCCCTATATAGGTTCAGAACATGCCAATGATTCTCATTACTACTTCAAACAGAAAATTAATTGAGTTGCAAAGTTTGACATTTCAAGAAATTATGTGGTGATATAAGGCAATATTACAAGCCATGGTTGAAACTGACACCTTAACCAGAGTTAGGAATTTGTCTTGAAAACAAAATCCTGTGAATTGGAAGATACTGTCAAAACTCTGTTACTTTTAAATTCTCTTGGCTCTTCTGAAAGTGGGGAAGTTAACCCTTTGCTAGTTTGACTTAAGGTCTTGTTATTGCTTTGATTAGTTAAGACATGGATAATTTTTTACTCTGAGCTCTTTAAGTTTTGGTTGTGAAGGTACCTTTCATGTCTGTAATTTAGCAGGGACAAATGAATGCACTGATGAGGGATATGTATGAAGCAAAATCTGCTAAACTGTAGACACACGTGGTTCCACTGAAGACAGGGTAATAATATTGATGATAATAGAATCTGAGCATGTCCTGACATAGGCGGTGTTAGCCAGTCTTATCTCATCGTGTAAACAAGGTTGCATTCTGCACTTCACGTGGTAAAGATGCTCCCTTTTCCATCCATTATTTCAGCTGCATACTGCTCGCTCTTGTCTGTGCAGCACCTCTGCACACTTCCTAAGTTCCAGCACAGGATTGCTTTTACTGGATCTTGACACTTAATACTTTTTACCCTATTCAGAACATTTTTGTTGTACAAACAGGAACAACTGTGATGAGATAATGAGCAAGCTTTGATTCAACAGCCCTTTTTAATACAGAAAGGCTATGTTCTCATGGGTTCAGTGCCTCCAGTACCTTTTTTTTAGAGCTATAAAACTGACTACATATAAAAAACCTGACTAATATTAGTTTTGTCATGATTAACAATCTTAAGTATGAAGTCCTATGTATACGTGTAGGAATGTAAAATTAAAATCTTATTCTAACAGAAGATACTACTGATCTTACCACCACTTTAATGACTCCATTGTACAAGCACAGTATAAAACTAACCTGTACAGCCGGAACTTCACCAGCTTCCCCATAAGAGTGCCTGAGTGAAATTTCCTTGTCTTACACTATTGAATGAGTTTGAAGGTTTTTGAGTTATTATAAAGTATATCGATTTAGTTTATTTCCATTAACACCCATCGTCCATAACATTGTATTAATTTGAAAAACACTCAATTCTAAGAAAGTACAAATGCTTAATTACATATTTTCTCATGATACATAAAGCAAAATTCACACCTGCAGTTAGTTTTGTTGACTAGAAAAGGATTATTTCTATAAATAATGATTGCAGAAATGGGTCTTAGCCACGTTTTTGTTTGGACCTATTGTAGGCTGCTTTGCGGAAATTACATGTATTTTATGCATGTTGATGTACATGTGAAAAAAAATGTTATGTGCATTTGTAGTTTAATGCTACTGAACATGAGGGTGGATAACTCATACAGATGAAGAATTATGATTGCTTTAATTGCAAAGTTGTTGCCATATGTGATAAGAGAAAGGTATCAGCTTGCATTCTTAGCATGTTCCAGGTATATCATATTATTTTTACCCGAAATGTTGTTTTCCTTAAGAAAAACATAATTGAGGAAATGTTAATATGGAAGAATACTCAAAAGCCAGAATAATGCTTAATTAATGATGGTCCATTTTGGCCAGCCGCAAAATACCATATGGTGTCCGTATTTGGATACATTGCATGAAGGTCTTTTTATAAAGACAATTTTATATAATCTGGGTGGAATTTATTCCTTAGCTAAAGGAAAACACAGATGTTCAAGTGTATGAAATTGCAAGGGAGGTGTTGCGGAGATGTGGAGACAAATAACTCCAGGACTTTTTTTTATGCTAAGTGTTAGTTCTGGTTACCTAACTTTGTACCTATTTATGGTTTTACATGACGCACATCCCTGTAATGTTTAAGAGCTACAAACCAAGCTACACTTGAGAAAAAAAGAAGTTCAATAGAGATGAAGTTGAGTATCTCAGAGTTTGGGAGAGCAACATGGATCAAGTACCTGGGTTTGGTATGGGCCTTGATTTGAAATATGTCTTATTTCAGGAGGCCCAGAGATCAGAGATACCTGCAGTTCCTTAGGTTAGAAAGAAGCCTGCCATTTTCAGTATTCCTGCCTCTATGTGAAGTTTTCTCTTTTTCCTCTGATGCCACAGAACAACTCTGTTGTTGGTGTGGTTGAGTAGAGAGCAAGATCTGACTCTCCTTGAAACTGTATGACCAAGTCTCATGTAAGCTGTAACATTTTTGGCAGGGCAGGGCTGGTAGATCTCAAACAGAACGAATACAAGATGATTTTTTGCTGAACAGATCCTTAGCCTTTGTTCCTGTTAGAGGAAATGATCATTCTGGGTTGGGATGGAGACTGAATTGGAGTTCATTCTGCCAGACAGATAAACTTGAGAAACTGTTGATAAACTGTGAAAAAAAGAACTGCTGTTCATGTCCCCCTGTTCTTTTTATGAGTTCTTTGCTTATGTAGCTTGGCGAATGAGCTAAGGATTTGCTGTAAATGGACTAAATATGCAAGTGGAAACATTGAAAATTTTTGTTTAATTTTCAACAAAATTTTTCATTCACATGCTCACAAGGTAGGATGTGTATTTGGGGAACAAGACTGAGATCAAGAGGTGTGAGGGGTTTTTCTTAGTAGAACAGCAGGCTATTTAGCTTGTTGGTTTTGTTCTTTCTTCTTGATGTTTAGCAATAAGCAAAATTACCTGAAACCCAGTCACTTTCTTGCTAAGCAGCATCTGGAATTATCATCCCCAAAAGTTTGGATTAGTTATTTAGCCTATCTACTTAAAAAACCGCACTGAAAACTTTTAACATTATGACCATTCTTTTTTAATAGTAATAAAAAATATTTTTTCTATAATTATTGTGCATGTGTCTATAGTATGTATACACACACATGCACACATATACACAAGTTATTTAAAATAGTATAAACTGTATAAACTGGTATAAATGGATGTGTAAAACTCAAGCCACATTATCATAGACAATTTTCAAACTTGTTAGGACCCCTTGTGAGAACTGGATATTTATATTCAAAAGGCATCACACAAAGTTGTAATTCTAGCATTATTGAAAAACGTCCTAGGTTTTGTTAAATGCTATTGTAAAAGTAAAAGCTTTACAGAGGAGTTTAGGTTGTAAACTTGTAAACATTCAGGGTTCTATGCACCTGCATCTTAGGTTCTATGACTGTTTATCTTAGCATTGAAGAAATACTATTAAAATTAAGTAGAATCTACAATTTTTTTCTCACTTTCTAGTTTTGCAAATATTGCTTTATTTCTTAAGATGCATTTGCATGCTAAACTGGTTCCATATATTGTAGTCCATGTATGTATACATACATATATATACATACATCTTTTCATTATACTAGAAATACAGAGCAGTCAGGATGTGCATAGGACACTGGAGCGTGTCCCATTCTTGTGCAAAGTGGCCATCCTTTCAATGACAGACAAGGAGGAGCTTGCGGTCCCTGTACACTTGACACAGTTTGTAAGTACAGTGAGGGACAATGAAACACTTGTGCAAATTCCATGTGATATTCATATATCAAATAATATGTTAGATGATGGTCAGCCGCAGTATTGATTCGAGCCCTTCTTCTGAACTGTTCCCTCAGCAAGGTGTGAGACCTAGACTGCAATGAGAGGCAGCACCATGCAGGCAGCATTATAGTGCTTTCCCCCATCAACTCAAGGGAGCTGCTTTCCTGCCTGATCAAGGGCAGTGGGATAACCTCTTAGCTGAGCAACAGTGTGCTGTGCAGCAAACTAATGAGGATTTCAGAGGCTGCCTTTTAAGGAGACCACATGTATTCGGTGGTGGGATTTCTGTAATCACGTAAGAACGATGTAGTACAAAGGGTACATAACTTGGCATCATCTCTCTAAAGCTTATATAGTGAAATAACTCCTTTTAAGATACTTAAACACATGACTATGTAGGTGTATGCATGTGTTCACAGATGTGTGAACACACAAGAGAAAATCCTATATTAGACTTTTAAGTTTTGCTTGAAGAATTTTTAAATATTTATTACAGAAAGAAAACTTTAGATCAAGGAGTTACTGAACTTCTAATTCAAGAAAGAAGGGCTGTGCCTGAGCAACAATCTTTTTTATGTGAAACAAATGAAATTTCTCTGAATTTTCATGTGCTGAAAGAGTATTTTGTGATAAGATATCCTTTCAGGCTGCAATAATAATACATTAGTAATATTTAGCTACCAGTAATTTAAGGTTGTACTATATTGAAGGTGGTAGATAAAAGTATAGTGTAGTCATAGATATATGTGTATGGAATATAGAGAAATCTGACAGTTTTTAATATAGGCAGTGCTGTTGAAGACAACTGCTTTATCCCCTTACTGGAATTTTAATTAAAACAGCCTAATAAGAGATAGAATTAGAGAACCCAATTTAATCATGGTTGTGCCAGTTCAACTCTAAAATAATTCCACTGGCCTGATGCTACTCTTATTGTAGAATCATTAAGGTTGGAAAAAACCTTAAGGATCATCAAGTCCAACCGTCAGCCCACACCACCTAACTCACTAAACCATGTCCCTAAGCACCACATCTACACGTTTCTTGAACACCTCCAGGGATGGTGACTCCACCGCTTCCCTGGGCAGCCTGTTCCAATGCCTGATCACTCTTTCAGAGAATAAATTTTTTCTAATATCTAGCCTAAACCTATTAATATAGGTTCTGTACCAGAGAGAGGCTTTTACTTCTAAAATCTTTAGTCAAAAGGGGAGTAAGGCTAAATCACTGGTAGCGGAAAGCATGGAGTGTAGCAAGATAAAGAGGAGGGAGCCCTGAGTCAGTGCAGAGTGCCATGTACATGCTGCTATGTCAGTCAAGGAGGAGATGTAGCACATGCAACTCTTTTAAGCCACCCTGTCACCAGCATAATTACGTGCCTGCCTCTTATCTTTGACCTGGCCTTGAACTCCTTCTATGGGAATGTGCTATTGCCCATTGTTGGAGACAGGATGCTGTGCTGAGCAGACCTTATGCCTGACCAGCTACAGTCATTCTTGTACAGAACCTGGATCTAGGGAAAAAAAGTCATCTTTACAGACTAGATTTATCAAACTGTTTGAAATACACTTGGTGCCAGAAGCTGGAAAGACTGACAAATGAGTGACTTCTACACTGGACTTAATCCAGAGTTACACTGTTTTCAAGTATCAGTCATTGGGACTGAGCTAAACAGATCAGATTTCAGATTGTCAGAGCCTGAAAAATACTCTTGTACAACCTGCTTCTAGTGTTTGCTTGCGGTGGCACAGCTGCACTCTTCAGTATAATAACATGCCTCTGTGGTGTGATTAAACACTCAGAAATGTTTATTGATAGAGTCCATTTCACCCTACTAGCAATTGAGTACTTTCTCTGTCTCCCCTACACTTTATAAATCCGTAGCTTTGAATCCTCCAACTCTGTTACCCTTCCTGAATCAGGTATTGAGATGTATAGTAGTTACTGTTGTGTGTGTATGATACATAGCAATGTTATTTGTAAAATTATTATTTAGAGTCTCTAATTATTAACGTTTTACAAAACATTAAGATGAAATGAGAATTAATGACTAAGAGCTCTATCTGTACAGCCTTAGTTTCAGAGAGCTCCCTAACTGTAATGTTCACGATTTTTCCTGCAGCCTAGAGTCTTTGATGTATTCATATTATCAAAGAGTATTTGCATTTCTTACAAGCTGCAGCACTTCATAAAAGTACAAAATAGACATTAAGAAGCATATAGAAGTTCAAAGTTAAAAATAATTGGCAAAATACATGGCATGTGCAAACCCTCCAAAAACCTCTTTTAGCATAGTGGTTTCAATATATCCTATCTGTTAGTTAGTATTGGGTTTTTTTCTGTTCAACGAGATTGATGCCCAGCCATGCAGTGTAGGAAGAAATGGTTGTCACTTTAGAATCTCTGCAACAGAATCCCTCACCCTGCCTGAGTTTGCGCTCAATGTTTGTTTGCACATGATCTCACTGACTGGATTTTATTAGATTAAGATTATTTCTAAATGATTGAGAACCATCAAATAACCACGTGGGTCTAATACTTTTAGATGAGAGGCGTTATCCATATTTGTAGAGTTATGCACGTCAGCTATTAAATGTAAGATAAATGACAAGCAGTAACATTGGACACAGTGAGTTCGACTAAAGGAGCCCAGTGCTCCTCCTCTGACCTTGCCAGTGTCAGATGCATGACAAAACAGTAAGAGATCACAGTAAGGACAAAATGATAAAGATTATATCTTTGTGTTTAATAATCTGTGAGGTCCTTTGCTTCCATGAATTTGTCTAGTTGCTTCACTAACTAGTCAATAGTCTTGTTACTTGTAATAGCCTTTCCAAGTCTTGAGATAGATCATTGCCCAGTGAAATGCCTAATCCTACTAATTTCAGTGAGAATTTTGTATGAACAAGACCATGTGTATCCAGCCAAAGAACAGATCTCAAAAAACAAAACTGGAAATATCTGTGGAGTAGGGGTACCTCAAAGAAGATCTCCCTAAAGGAATAACTGTGTCCAAAACCATCATTGTAATGATCCATGTTTTGTCTATCTGCATATACAAAGAGAGGCTAACTGTGAAGACCTCGTTATCTGAATGTCCTTATCTCCATGAGGTTATTAAAATGGAGCCATACTAAGAAATAAATAAGGAGATGAGAGTGGACTTGATGATCCTTGCGGTCTTTTCCAACCTTAATGATTCTATGATTCTAAGGAGTTTAAGGTATTGAGTCTAATCTAAAGGAGTCCAGTGTGTCATGCAGGACTCTAAGGGTTATTTTATCACCAAGAATTTTCCACACCTACCTATGCCAGCATGACACATCTAGAGGATCTTGCTTTACTGTCATAATCAAACAGAACATAAATCATGTGTGACTGCTTTATAAGTAATTTTCTTAAAATGAAGGACTTAGTACTTTTATTTTTACATACCTACTGTTGTTTAATAAAGGCCCCACAAATTCTAGAAAAGGAGATCAGAGGAGAAATATTTTCTTACTTTATAGTAATCCCAGTGTCTAGATTCATAATCTGTACTCTTCTGACAAGATAAAGTTATTTGTTCTGAAGAAAGTGCCTATTTTTCTTCTTAATTTTCCACCCTATAATAGTTCTGATAGCTCAGATACTGAGGGCAGGGAGCAGTAAGCGTTGATCCTCTTTTTTAAGAGTGGTTACTGAAAAATACTAGGAAAATGAGAAAATCATACTATTGTTTGATAAGGGTCTTGATTTACTTATATATTTATTGGATTACATTTGGCTGTGATGAAGAATTATGCAATGCTGTTGAAGCAAGTTATTGAAGCATTTCTATTTATGTGGTGCCCTATTTGACATATCAAGGCACTAGCAAAGTTTGTACAATGATTTACTTTGAAATGCAAGTCATTTACAACATGGGATTATAAAGAATTAAGCAATCTGTGGTGAGCAAAATGAGTGCCACTGTGTTAAACGACATGCCATTTAAAACAGATATATGTGGCTGTAACGGAGGTCCAAGGGACCTTAGTTATTTGTTGTTGTGCTCGTCACAGAACCGGGGTCTGGAAGGGACCTGTGAAGGCCTTTGGATCTGTCTTCCTGCCTGGAGCAGGATCAAACATACCTGTGCCATTCCTGACAGCAGATTGTCTAGCTCTTCATGAGAGCTCCACTGTCTCCAGTTAAGAAAGTACCCAGGAAAACATACTGTACAGTGTACTGCTGCTCTATCTCTGCCATAGCGCCATTGGTAGTGCTTACAGCAACATCTACAGACACAAAATAAGCTGTCAATAGTTGTCAATAACAACTATCAAAGGTAAAAAATTCCCTGAAAATTGCCTTGCTTAGAATGAGTTTCAGTAACTTTCACAGGTGAATGTCATAATTCATAAATTTCTCAAATCCAGTTTCTGCCTCTTCCTTCTTTCACCATGTCAGGAAGCCGATCTGTGCATCCATGCAAAAGATAGATAATATAGAGCATGAAGTCCGATAAGGATTATTTTACTGTGGATGTATATCCTGCCATGGCCTGCTTGTTCTAGGTGAAGCCTTCCTGCAAATAAGGCATTTCTGAAGTGCCTTATAGCTCATGGTACAGCTTTTCCTTTGATGATTTATGTATGAATGGGAGGAAGAGACTCATTTACCAGACTTCTCTTATTTACATAGTGATTTAATCTCATGTAGGCTATTCATTATATTTGAGAGTAATATCATTCTGTCAGATTTGTTTAATGTCAGTCAATAAGTTAAAAATATTTTTTGAAAGAAACACAAGACATAAAGAAGGCACGCAGATCATCTTATATTCCTTCCTTCTTTAGGAGCTAAAAATGCAAATGATCTTACACTCCACCTATTTCAATTATTAATTTTCTATTTTATACTTTCTATAATCAACCATATATAGTACTATATAGTTCTATTGAGCAATTCCATTGCTGGTGTATTGTTCCAGTGTTAATACCACAGTCAGCACCTCATAGTCATTATGTAACTTCAAAATTGTTTCAAATAAAATAAATTAGATTCCCAGTTGTGGATTCAGTTGTGTTTAACTGTATGTAGATGTGGAAGGTGAAAGAGGACATGTTTTCATCTATTCTGTGGCCAAGGGACAGATACCTTTACAGGCACTGAGAAAGACTGATAGTATCTAGCAGTGCTAGAAGTGGAAATGAAGTCCACCTTTTCAGCTGTCTTTTACACCGCCATTGAGAGTATAGCATCATAGAACATCTTTATCCTCCTTTAATGGTAATTTTAACTCATTTGGTTTCATTATTGTGAAAATAAGAGCAAAGAGTTGGGGAAGATGGCTAAAGTAATTTGAAAGTACTAATTTGGAAGACAGTCTGTAGTTCAGTCACTGACTGATTAACTTGTTATGCCACTTCTGGAAGTTCTTCAAACATTATTTTCTGTATCACTCCTGTCAAAGGTATTGGTGGGAAATTGAACTTAAAGGTTTCAACTACATCTGCTTCTCAGACGGAGTGACTGGAACATGAATTGCCATTTTTCTATTACCAACTCCTCAAGATTTTTAAACTGCCAATTTACTATTTCCTTAATATATGTCATCAACTAAATGTGCTTAGCAAGCAGAAGAAATTAATAAAATCTGGAACAAGAAAGCAAAATGTAGTAAAATCAAGTAATCACAAAAATATTTTACTCATAAAAGCAGATACGTTAGAAATTTTATTTTAAATGCCCTTTTCAACTGAATTATATAGTCTTCACTAAAAACAATGCTTAGGTGAATCATTAGAATTGGAAAGGGTAAGGGAGAATGGAGGTGAGATAAATGACTCTTCCTTTACATGGCAGTCACTGTTTTCCTCTCAGACATTACATAATCAATAAAACGAGACAGTTTGGTGAATTATTTGGCCATGTTTAATGATTTCTAGCCCAAACCCCACCTGGAATTCTCTGTTTTAAAAACTGTTGCACCACAGTGCTTGTAAGTGGGTGGTTATAGCTAGTTATAGAAGTTGTCTGTTGATATGTGAAATACTCCTGTAAGAAATCAGCTGATATTCTTTTATTTAGGCAGGGCGTGGTTGAATTTCTGGCATCCCTCCCTCACGTAGTCCCGCTGTTCTGGGCTTAGTGCCTTTCTGCAGCTGCTCTCCTTTGCCGGGATTGTCATGTAGTTTCTTCATCTTTGATAACTGCTTCTACAGCAGCCAAGAACTATTCTGACTGTGCAGTGATGTTATTTAAGTCCTCTCCATTTAGTACCAAGGGAAAAAAAAAAAGACCTTTGCAAAGAAAGCTCATAGTTTGTTGCTGGGAGACTTGCTGCAGTGATAGCAAGCAGCACCTCTCACTTCTGTGGGTGTCTCTGCATACCCACAAGCGTCAGGCTTAAGACTTTTTCATCTTCTAGTGTAAAAGTCTTCACATCTTTCACTTGAAGCCCATACAGTAGGCTACATTTGTCAGTAGTGCTTTTCAGCTGGCCTGACTGACTTCAGCAGTTTTGTAGTGATCCAAACCATGGCCATGTTACACCAAACTTAAGGGAAAATATAACCTGGATAAGAAGTTTATTACTGAAGAACTTAAATAGAAAGGTCAGAGAAGAGAAGGGCAACTTTACCGGAGACCAACAGTGCTTGCAGAGCTCTTCCATAGCTTTGCAGCGCTGCCAGGTGTAAAGTCACACAGGAGTGTTTATTGGAATTTCTTCAGAACGAGGTGTATTTCATGGGCCTGCGCTGGCCTGTGCTATGAAATACATGCGTGCTTTTATGATCCTTACTTTTGCTTGTTTTTTCATGGCTCACATCTGCTTTATGCCTTCTCAAAGCCTACAACATACTACTTCATTTGCTTCCAGTACTTGAATCTGTGCTTCAGTTAGGAGACAAAATGTCTGTGACATCACATTGCTTTATTGATTCTCACTACCTCATTACCTCAAGTGCTTTAGTAACGTACCCTGATTGTTTTTTCTTTGGCTTAGTGATGTCAGAAAAAAAATGGTAATGTTGCTGCAGCATACACAGCTTAATTGTTAAAAATGTTTACCATTGTTGTACAGCTTTTTTCTGCTTTCTAGGTAATTCCATAATTTTTTGAAGCATGAATTGACACCTCTAGATGAATTAGTGGGGGTTTTACCCATATCTTTGTTATTACACTGCTCCTTTTTATGTCTTCTGGTATGCATTTTTGCACAGCTTGCTCAGAAGCTATTTAGATTTCAGAAGTATTTCTTTCACGTTGATTTTTATTGTAGTTGCAAATTCTTGCCCTTGCAGGCTTTGCTGTTTTCCAATGTTGTAATAAGCTTTGGTGTTCTGCTGAGATAATTTTCAGACTTAATTTTGGTGTCTCTAAATGTGCTGTGTCTTCAGTTTCTCCTGTCACATCATTTAATTGTATGACAATAATTGTTTGTAAATTGTCATGTTTTCAAGAGCTTATCCTAGTTTGCTTTATTAAATGAAAGATTCTGTTGAATTCTTTCACCTGTGCGGTTTGCAGAATGCAAAATTCTCCCCCTGTAGAGATTTCTGCCTTCAACCCATGGTGCGACTAAAGCTCCCACCATGCATTGACATTTGCATGTAGATGCATTTACATTTGCAGTGTTTGCCAGAAATCATAGCCGAGGGATGCAAGGACACGCAGGCACCAAAGCTGCAATCTAGAGACCATTTGCAGGGTTGGGAAAGGATTCCAGGTCAACTTATCTTTTTTCTTTAAAAACATCTCCATGTAAGGGTACTGTGTCCCCAAAGGGTAATGTAAGGTTAATTAGTATATGTTATGAGATAGAATTCTGCTTCAGAGTCCTCACTCGTACCATACCCACTCAATTTAATGTAGTGGGCTTTTATTTATTTATTTATTTATGGATTGAAGGATTTGCTCCAAACTCTGTGGAAGTCAGTAAGGCATCAAGAGGTACATGCCACAAATGCAGAACTTCATTTACGATCCACTGAGATTAACAGATCTTTCCATTAACTTCATCAACCTTTGGTTCAGAATCCAAATTTTTTTCATGTAAGCATATTGTACACATAATAAAACTCAGAATTCTCAGAAACAGACATTTGTTTTAAATTGGAAACACAATTGTATGAATAATCAAAAGTATTTTGATATTTAGACATAGGAACTGCTTTTCCCTTCTGTCATGTCAGTTCTGTACTGATATTTCCCCAAAATTCATTATTTTAACACAGGTCTTGATGCCTTTAATTTTACTAGTTGCCTCATTTTTTTATGTATATATTATATGTATATAAATTGACAGATGGGTGGTGTTGTTAAGCCAATAGGTGGCACTGGTTAGTCACATTACCAGTCAAGATGCAGGCTATTTTATAAGATACCACTGTGAAATGAGGCCAGCTATTAAGCATTATAATTAAAAAAAAAAAAAATAAATACATATTCTATATGTGTTATTTTAAATTTGTCATCTTACAGAATTGACAGTACAGAACATTTCAGAGAAATAAGTTTTAAAACCACACCTCATTTCAGATCGGATATTGTTTTATTTTGGGCTAAAACAGAAGAGCTAACTAGATGCAACTAGAAGTTTTAGGCTTATAATTATGCTCTACATTTTGAATCCTGCCTCAGATAATTAGGTGTATTGTTTGAAAATGTGTTTGTTTAAATGTTCTGGTGTGGACTTTAAATTTGTAGTCACATCCTGTCATTTCTTAACAATTGAGAAACACATTTCAGGATTACGTGCTATTTGAATATTATTTTCCATTATTTCTTCTGATTTTCCTGCCAAGCAGCCATTCCTTTGGGCTCAAATGCTCAGCCCACTGTTGAGAAGATTGAGGAGAGGGATATGCCACCAATGGCATTATTCATTATCCTGTGCATTATCCTGGCAGCTAGAGTACTGACCTCTGAGCAGAAGGACTGTGATCTAAATCCTCCCTAGTCCAGAGAGTCACACACACTTTCTGCACATTTTGTGAGAGGGCTCCCACCATCAGACTAGGTGAGGATAAGCAGCTGTGTACCACATTGCAGTAATGTTGCAGTATTTTGCTAGTCAGAATTTGTTTGGAGGGTTACAGTCAGTGATGGGCTTTAGTTTAATTAATGAATGGCCTTCAGTCTGTCCAGTTTTTCATTTGCCTTCTTAGAGAGCCAGCAGAGACCTGAAGGTGGGCAGTGTTTTTGGGGAGGAGACACAGAAAGAAGTGACCCAGACCAATGTGTTCCCATTCCCAGTCGACCTAAAAAGAGTCTTGTGGAGCTTTGCATGCTTTATTCTGATGTTCTCTACTCACAGAAACTTCACTTTCACTCAAGGAAATGACAATGGAGTCTTTAGAGTTAATTTTCTAGGAAGGCAAGGGTACTAGGTAGCTCAAGTCGTTTTTTCTCTCTCTTACCAGCTGTGTGATTCAAACTCATTGTTTGCAAAGTGCTCTGAGACTCTCAGATGAAAGGCACTATAGAAATGCAAATGATTTATTATTATGGTATTATTTTCAGAGACAAGGTTTCCATAATATTTAGGGACATTTGTTACCTACTGGTATTCAAAGTTTTTAGTAGCAAGGATAATACACAATGCTATTGTGCACTATTAGGAAAAAAAGGCAGTTTAAGAGGAATAATTCAGTTGAATAGTCTTATGTGACAAGAACATACTAGCATTAAGAGGCTTGGCAGCTACTTCCTTACTTGGTGTTGCTGCTAAGTAATTTTTAACCTTATTTGCATCATATCCTTAGATAATTCATGTCCTGAAATTCTCACTGCAGTTAATAGACAATGGTGATAAAATACCCACATTTTTTAATATTGTGATGCATTAAAAATACCGCTATGGCAAGAATGTGTCCTACCCATCCATAAAATCTAAGCATTTGGAATACTTAGAGGAAGCAAATAGCTTGGTATCTTAGTGGATATGCATTCCAGACTAGGTTAGAAGATCTCTGCTCATGCAGGGCTTCCATAGTTGCACAAGAGACTCCAACATTATGTGTTAATAAACATGCGTGTGTGGATTTGTGTAGGAGACTAAGCTAGCAGAGAAGTAGGCTGTGAAAGAGGTGAGGTCAAGATGCCCAGCAAGCTTCTGTCCTGACCCACTGCAAAGCGGGGAAACACCAAGCACAGGGGAGCGATACAGAAGTTGTTTCCTCTGTGTATACAAGGAACTGCCCTTTCCTGGGTGTTGGGCTGGAGATGAAGCCTGCAGGCAGCTCTGTGACCCTGTACTGTATGATGTCCATTTCTGTGCAACCTTGAAGACTTGCAAGGGCAGCTATTCTTTTTCTGCCTTAGTTCTTCCAGGTTCAGCTGCCTGGCCCAACATGTTATATCAGTCAACAGTTTTCCTGACAGCTTCTGTGAGCTGGGTAATGCAGCGCTCCTCTGTCAGTCACACAGTGCAAACACCTTCCCTGCTTAGGTATTTCCCCTGCTTGAGGGCTTTAGCTTGTATCATGCATGGGTTACTCACAGATTGTGTTTATGCTAACAGACTATCAACTTGAATGTGCAGCTCCTTTGATGGTGGTCAAGTGGGGCTCACTGTCCCCACATGGGCACCCCCTGTGCAGCACACGATGGCAGGATGGAGCTGAGCAACCTTCTTGTTCAGCAGCGTCGAGCCTTGGTTGACTGTCATCATGTGACTGCAGTCCATGTATGTGAAACAGCCATTCCCATCATTGGGGCTGAACTCAGACCAGTACGGCCACCAGCAAGAGGAGAAACTGTTTGCTCTTAGGGAAGAATAACTGGTGCTTGAAAATGGGCAATTTCCATCAGGCTTACGTGTTAACTCTTTCTGTTTGCTTGTATATACGTTTTGAAATTTTCTTCAACTAGTCTATTTTCTGTGACCTATTTTATCCCAGAGATTAATGTTTGGCAATTGTTTGTAAATACACATCATCTGTTTACTAACACGAGAATGTAAATTGTACTTTCCCTATTTAAAAAAAAAAAAAAAAAGGGACTTTAATAGCAGAACAGCTTGTGTTTGAAGGTCAGACTTGGGCATAGAAATAGTTCACGCTGAGAAGCAGCACCTTGGAGTACTCTAATGAAAACTGGCAGTGATTTGACTGAGCTACAAGCCTTCAGAAGTCTCACCTCACACAAACAGTCATGTTTAATCAGCGAGTGCCTATTATTTGGCAGAAAGGCCATAAATGCATATGTGGCTAATTGAGTTCAGTCGTCAGCATTACATGGGATACAGGGAGAGAGGGAGGGCTGCGATGGTGTTCTCAGCCAGTTCAAAACGTAGGGGTGGGCAGGACAGTGTGGTTGTGGACTGGCTTAGGAGGCAACCACCTGCAAGACTTAGCACTTGTGGGGAAAATGTGCGTTCAGCAAGTGACTGACTTGTTCAACAGAGGGTTGTTTTTTTGTTTGATTTGAATACTGGAGATTCATTTAGGTTTGGGGCTTTTTTAAGTCTTGTCTTAACGTTTTTGCAGATGTAGTTTCATTCCCACAGTTTATTGTGGACTATCATTTGGATTTCAGAGTATCAGAATTAACATTAGGAGGTGTATAAAGCCCATCTCACAGCTACTGTCTCATTTTGGTTGCTAGAAGAATGTTATTTAGTTAATCTGCAGCAGCAGCCTGGAAGGTGGAATTTGCCTGTGTGACATTTTTGTTGTTAGGAACTGCCAGCTTCACAGATTTGCTGTCACTGTAAATCAGGTTAGATTTTATTTAATTAATCTGCCATCCATGCTAATTACTGTAGTTCATCTTAACTGTTCGCACTTCTGTTTCCTTAAATTTTGACAGCTTATTACAAATACAGGAATTCTTAAAATTCATTAATATAAGCACCGGACTCAAATTCCAATTAGATAAGCACATTCCATTAGGTTTGGAGGTAGGAATAAACATACAGGATGGATATGCTGAATGTCTTATCCAGAACACAGTTTTAGTTGAAGCAATGTTTTATCTCTTTCTATTTAATTTATAAGGTAATAGAAATGCAGCACTACTCTTCCAGTTTGTTGCTTCATTTTCTGAACAAGGCTCTTAACAAGTTATGCTGCAGGGAACAGCACCATGTTCTAGAACTAGAGCCAGTGGGGTTCTGCAGGGTAAGCCCTATGGGCATACATGGGAAGCCACAGAAAAGTCTTATCTGTTCTGTACTTCAGACAATAAATTTCCCATTTATAATTTAATCGTGTTTACTCTTAATTTGTGGCATTTTCCAGTAATTTAATTCTTTTTTCCCTGCAACTTAGCCTGTTTCAGTTCCCTCATAAGACTGTTCTGTCTGCTGTCTTATTGATCATTTAAGTAACTGCAAGCAGTACCTGTGAATTGTTGCTTCCTTATCAACAAAGCTGTAGTCATGATTCATTTCAGTTTTGAGAGGCAAGAGTCATTTTATTTTAGCTCAGTAACTGAGTAGTATGTTGGTTTTCAAAAGAGTTTATTCTTCTCCATTACGAAGATGTGATGCTCTGTGTTTTGATAGACTTGCATGCTAAAGCTAAGCTGTGTTAGGGTAAAGAATATACAGTCTTGTGTCAAAGACTGATCTAAGGGCCTCACTGGCTGTGAAGGTTAAAAAAAAAAAAAAAAAAAGTGAAGTATTTTGAATGAAGCAAAGTATGCAGATAGCTTTTATCACAAGGTACAGCAACCCTATGCGGTATAGTGACTCCAAGCTAGCACTGAGGAAAGTTGCTTAGAGCCAAAATAATACTGATGCATCAGCACAGTGTAGCCCTCCAGCTAATTAGCCTTGTTAGCTGTGTACTACATTCTGCAAAAAAAGGTTGAATTAGGCACTAAAGTATAAGAGAAAATTAATGACTGTGGATCCTAAGGAGGGAGCAACTCATCCATCCCTCTGTTCCTTATGTACTCAGGCAGGTCTGGGCTGGAAGCACTGGTTTTTGTTCTCCATTCCTAAATATTTGTAGGATGCATCTGTATTCATCCAGATCAGGATTACATTTCTGAGGTGAATCTCCTGATTATCACCATCTAATCTACTTTGACTCACATCATAGATGGGTCTTGGTGTGCCTGAACTGGGTTCCTTTTGGATGAAAAACAGGAAGATAACTCCAGGATCTCATGTAATGCATTCCAATTGTTTTTGGGGGTAAAGACCAATCCAGAGTGAAATCCCCTGAAATACATATGGCATGGACATTGTGCCCTTAGCACCAGCTATTTTATGCTACAGATTTGCTCCTACTGGCCCACACAGCAACAAAAGTCTTGTCAGGCACTGTACAAGGGGCCTGGATGACTAAGCCAAACCTTCAGGTTCTTCTGAGAGTCAGGATCACTGCTGGTTGCAAGGGGGACTCAGGCAAATCATCAGGGCTAGTCTCCCTTTTGTAAGTAACAGTAACTTGCTCAACCATGAACTTGTCAAATCTTGAAGAGCTCCAAGGACAGAGGACCTCCTAGTGTCCAGCTTAAACTTCCCAAGCTGTAATATGTTGTCATTACCTTTGTTGTACTGTCTGACACTGCCACAAAGAGCTTGGCTCCATCATCTTTGTAAGTGCCTTCAAAGTAGTTGTAGGCTGCAGTTACACTCTTCGCCAGACCAAACAAGCCCAGATCCCTCAATCTCCCCTTATAGGCCATGTACTCTTGGCCCCTGACCATCTCAGTAACCTCCACAGTTTCCTCCCCATCCTCCTGATTTGGGTTGCCCAGAGCTGGGCACAGCACTCCTGGTGCAGTCTCTTCAGTGACAAGGAGAGGAGGGTAATGACTTCCAAAGAGGGAAGTGTAGAGAGAGGGAGAGAGGCCACAGACCTCCGAATTTAACCCAAAGCAGAGTGTCTTATTTGCAGTGTTCAAAATGGATATATAAAAGCTCTGTACTTCAGATTTAGGATCTTGCCTTGAGTGGCGTGCCCACAGTCAAATAGAAAGCTTGTGATGGAGCAAGGACTTTAGTCCTTCTGTACCATTGTCTTCAGAACATGTTAGCATAGTTAGTATATTTTAAAACTTGAAATTATAAATATATAATATTGTTGCACGTAGAATGTTTTATGAAAACTACTATGCCTTTGACTTTTTTCCCCATCAGAAGTTTGTGAAGGAAGAACTGTGGTAATTCAGATCAATTGGATTAAGCTCATTGCTCACTTTTGAGCCTCTGTGGTATAGCCTTTTTACCTTGATGAAGATTTCATAAGAAATAATTCTCTGGAGGTGTTCTGGGTTGCGTTCTGTTTATGAAAATAAATGGTAATTATACCACACATTTGTGTAATATTTCAAAGGTATATTTAAATATTAAGAAGGATATTAGAATTGGGTGTTAATTAATTAAGTTACAGATTTCACACTCTCCTAGAATTGTCAAAATAAAAAAATATTATAGATCTGTGACCATGATTCTATGAGCAGACGTCTGACTTAGATGTATTAGTTGTGGCTCTCATGAACAAAACATTGTTAGATTTGCACACATGCCTCTGCTTTACAACAATATGGGGATTGTTAAATCAGTTGTGTTTTCTTTTTGAAAATAACTTAGCAAGGATGTCATCCTTCTGTGTCTTAACTCAGTTGATACTGGTCACAATCTAGACCAAGCAAAATCCATCACATTTTTTAGTCTTATTGGGAAAGACAATAATATTTGTTTATCTATACAAGATTTCATTACTAACCAAATTTACTTCACATTTGACAGCATGTTTCTTGACTGATAAGTTTTATATAAATGTGTTCAGATTAACTTGGACAGACAGAACTTAATAATAATTTTGGTGTCATCATCAAATTGTACTTCATTATAAAACACGTCATTTCACAGATGAGAATAACATGATGTCAAAATTGCAGATTTAGTATGATAGCAGGAATCAACTGGATCAAAAGATGCCATAAATAATGTTATTAACAGCTTTCTTCCTTTTAATATACTATCAGATTAAAGATGGTCAAGAAAGTGACAATGTTTGACACAATGTCATTAATTCATGTTAATTGATTTATTTCTAAGTATAGAGATCTGTTTCGTCTTTGGTATATGTCTTTGTTTCGTGGTGTTTCTAATTAGTAAAATTCATCTTCCTGAAAACTAAATAAACGTCACACTAATAATGAAATTCTGACTGCTGAATTAAAAAATTAATTCAGCTGTGCTTTATTGAAATATGCTGCAATATTAAGATGTGTATGAAGCTTAATGTTGCACATACAAACACATTTACGTAAAACATCACAAAGTGCAACATTCAGTTTGGAGGTTAAATCCTAGGACCTGATTTTGATTCGGTTTCTATGTGCATGTGTTTGTGTTTTCAGGTCTCTTTTTATGTGATAAATCTATATTTCTGACTAAAAGAACAGAGTTCATATAAATATTGTTACTAACACCTTTTTCCCTAACACAGATACAATAGCAGAAAGGAGTGCCCTAAGAGAACATGTGTATCCTAAGCTGAGAGAATTCTGCAGGGAAAACTATGGGCTGGAATTCCAGGTAAGTTTTATGTTGAACCTTACATTACTTTTTCTTGAAATTAACTCTGTTTGAAACAGATACCATTTTAAAATATTGTAATTGTTGTCATATCATTGGTAAATTAGAAAATTGACAAAAATTATTTCACATGTTAATTGTACTGAATTGATGTACTAAAATTATTTTACAGGCAGATTTGAGGTAAATTCTGAATAGATAAGAAAACACAGGGTTTTAGAATGCAACGTTGCACTGGTGGTAAAAGCAATATTGCAACAAACTGACAACTTTCACATTAGAAACTTAATGAAACCATCTCTACTTTAGATATTCAAAGTATTTGAGAAGAAATACTGTTACATCTGAATTACCATCTTCTACTTCTAGAAACCATACTTAATGCAACTTATTTTTAATTTCATATGATCATCATTGAAGTAGCACTATCTGTATATTCACATAATTCTTATATCTGCTCTAACTATGGGTTTGTCTTCCATTGTAATGTGGAAAATAATTTAACCAGGTGAATTTGAAACTGATTATCAAAATTAATTTGGTATGGAACATTCCTATTGTGATTACATACTATGGAATTTGCTACCTTTAATGTCACTTGTAAAATTCCCATTGCTTCAGTCAGTTCAGGCTTTACTTTGTGTTATGGAAGACACAGACCCATACACATCTTTGGTAAGAGCCAATTGGTAATAAATTCAGTTGCATTTGACTTAAAATGCATGAGTTTTGGCATCACAGTTAAGGTCACTGGTACTTTTAAGTCAGGTATATCCTAATTCACAGTCCATTAAGGTCATGCAGTAAAGTGCCGCATATGTCACCAGGCCCCAGACTGGCTCTCTGCTAAGAGAAACAAATACAGCATGCAATGTTGTAAAAATGTTGTTCAGTTTTTCAGAAATTCTGGTCCTACATCCTCAAGCCTTCTTCACACATTAATATTAACCTCCCATCTTGGTGTCTCCAAAAACTCAGCTCTCCAGAGAGTAGCTTACTTGGAAACAGCTAATGCCTTTTAGACAACATCCTGTTTCTCCTACTGTATTATTCTTGACACACATGCAGCTGTTTTTTAATCAAAATAACAAGTTCTTAAATTAGCATGTTTGATTTTAATTCCCTGAGTCACAGTGGAGTTGCTGAATCTGCATGATGGTAAGTTCCAGAGTGATTTTTGATTATGGCTATGAAAGAATTTAATCTGAAGGTCCTAGCTCATCAGCTGATTGGGAAGTCCCAGATGCAGTGGTACATGCAAAGAATAGCAAAAGATATTTAAATAATAAAGCATTTTTCTCCTGTTACTACCATGTGATATTAATGGAAAATATGAACTCTATTTCTCAGTCATCTTTAAGGAGATATCTCAGTAACAGGAGGGAAATGTTTCCTCCAAACAGGTCATAATCCACTGAATTCTTTGTGAGAGGAAACCTGTTTGTCTTCAAATAGATTATCATAGAATCATAGAATGGCCTGGGTTGAAAAGGACCATAGTGATCATCTAGTTTCAACCCCCCCGCCATTGCAGGGCCGCCAATCACTAAACCAGGCTGCTCAGAGCCACATCCAGCCTGACCTTGAATACCTCCAGGGATGGGGCATCCACGACGATTATCTCTTGGGGGTGGGGGGAAGGAATAAAGTTTGCTGTAGTTGATATTCATGGAAGCAAATTATTTTATGATATAGTTTCAACACCAGAAGCATCGTTATGTGATAGGAGGTCTGAGAGATAGCTCCACTAACACATTTCTGAAAACAGCTAGAAAGCTATCACATTACTGTGGAAGCAAAGTAGGAAAACTTGTACAAAAAATTACCAAGGGAAAGTAGTAAAGTATTTTGGAGGAAGCTCTGAGGTAGACTTTATCAAAACATTTTTTTGCATTTTCCATTACTGATACATTGAGTTTCTTAGGTTAGCATGCTAAATCAAGACTACAGTTTTTAGTGCAGTGGTGTCAACAAAATATTATGTACTTTTCGGAAACAGGGATAAATTTATATTTCCCTGTACAGAGCAGAACACCTAACTTTTCAGCTGCATATGTAATTTTCTACTGACCAAACACAAACTACCTTGTGTATGACTACCACAAATGCTCCATAATATGGGGTGTCCTGAATATACCCTCTTACTGATAAATGATGACCCAAACAAAATGTACTTGAGTACATTAATTGCTCCAGCTTCCATTGAGTCATCTGGCTGCACTGATAAGTGTTTCGGTTGTTGCAAAGCATGAGATCTGTCAGGCATCCTCAAGTTGGTGTTAGGGAATGTAACCACCACGTGTGTGGAAGCAGAACTGAATATATTCAATTACCCTATGTATTTGTTTGCTTGATGGGCTTCCTTTTCTATTGAATCAGAAAATATTTCTGAAAAACAGGTATTGGTGAAGACAGAAAGCAAGTAAGCTGAGAAAAAGACTTCCAGAGTGCATGGTGTTTTGTACCGAAAATACATTATTTTTTTTAGGGGAGGACAGAGAGGTTGAAGAAAGTAGTTGTAATAGAAATTTTTTGGAAGCTAACTAGCCATAGTTAATTAGCAGCATACTCTTTTCTTTTTGAGAACAATTAACTGTGTCAAATCATTTTCGCCGTGTGATATATGCTAGAAGGAAAATGGAATTTTGCATGAATGAAATTTTTTAGTGTTTTTTTAAGCACTTGGAAGCAATAAAGATAAAATTATTTCATTTCCTTAGAAAAATCTGTAGAACTGTAAGATTGGTAGGACAAAAGCTAAAATAAGCAAAGGAAATACTGAATTATGAACAAAAAGTCTCCGTTAAGTGACTGGTGTGGAAATGAACTTAACCAGTGTCAGTCCACTGTAAGTATCTCTCACACAAAACACTCGTTGTCATCTTGGAAGCCCCACTGAAATTTAGACTGGGTTTTTGTCACACAGTTTTTCCAAGTATAAGTGAAAACCGACAGTTGTCTTCTTGTTCCGTTTCTTTAAGTAAATCCTGTTATTTTAGTTAGCACAACGAATAACCGATAAGCCCCTCACTTTTAAATTCTTGGTGTCTTCAGAGGTTTGATGGCTAAAATATATCCCCTTGCAGGACAAAATTAAAACACATTAAGATACTATGTGCCAAAATTATGTTACCCCATAAAAATAATCTGTAACATTATAACACACAGAACACAGCCCCTGAACCCCTACAATGTCTGCTATTCCAGAGAATTTCCTCTTGACATTTACAGAGTTAACATGATTTCTGAACAGTTAATCAAAATAGAAATTGCTTTTATGTTTCAGATGAACTTGAGTAGCACAATAAATTAATTCAACCAGTAATTCAAATATTTTTTACTGTATGCTATGTTGCTCTAATTTTATGACTAGAATACTTAAACTCTGTCATACATCATTCAAATAATCAGCCAGCTGAATACAGCTTCAATAATGAAGTTGTATAGATAAATAAGAGAAGTGAGAAAAGAAGGGAACACTTTTTTCCTAATGAGATGTATTGGGTCTGTCTGAGCTGGAGTCAGCATCCCCACAGCACCCTCCCAGTGCTGAGTGTCCCCCTGGCAGCCAGCAGGGGGTGTGTCACACACCTTGGGAGGGGGCGGAGCCAGGACAGCTGACCCGGATTGGCTGTTCCATACCATGTGACCTCAGCTCAGCCATAACAGCCAAGGGCAGGGAGGAGGAGGGGGCATTGGTTACTGTGTTTGTCTCCAGGAGCAGCTGCTGCACACACTGAAGCTCTGCTTTCCAGGGAAGTGGCTGGACATCACTTGCTGATAGGAAATAGAGAATAACATCTTTGTTTACCCTTTGTTTCTGTGCACGGTCTTGGCCTTTGCTTTAATTAAACTGCTTTTGTCTTGACCCATGAGTTCTTCATCTTATTCTCCCCTTTATTTTGCTGAAGGGGGAGTGACAGAGGGGCCTGGTGGGTACCTGGCATCCAGCCAACGTTAACCCACCACATGAAACTAAAAGACAAAAGGACAGAGAAGAAATCAATGCAAGTGAGGGAAATAAGGAGGCTGTTTAAGGTGCAGTTTTGTGAAGCAGAAGCTGCTTGCTCCACTTTGGAACAGTTTCTGTAAAAAATAACGATATTAAGTGTATTTTCTTGGCAGTGTAAGCTACAATGCATTCTATACATTGGGCTATTTCAGTCATCATCAGTCAGACAGTACATTACCTTTCGTATTTGGCAACAGTGTGCCTACTCCAGTAAACACTGACATGTGTCCCAAACTGTTCTGGTAAAAGAAAACAAGGGGACTGTTGACAGTGAAATTAAACATGGGCATAAATACTTCTAGTATTAAGTCTTAAACCTTGGCATTTTTTGTTCTAAGAAATTTCCCAACATTAACTAGCTGGAAACTGGTGAATTTTACTTTTACATCAACCTGTTATTAGTTCTTAGATTAGGCCTTCAGGCTGGTTTTACGATCTCTTTAGACAAGAGCTAGTTTTGCGATTCTGTTTCTTAAGGTAACAGCAGAGTCCTTCTGCAGTACAAATAATTTCACAATAAACAATATTGTAATATATTAATATCTTAACACAATTTTGATTTTTTTTAACTATTTGGACTTCTTTTTTGTTCAAGTTACATACATGATGTAAACAATCCATAGTAGCTTAAATGAGAGAGTAGTAGTGTGTACCATATGTTTTATTCCAAAAGAAATGCATATATATGGTCCCTATTCTTTTAAATTCAGTTTCCCACAGTAAGAAATCAGCCTTTTAGTTAAAATGTGTAGTGAAATCACACTTCATCACTTAATTTCTTCAAATAAGTTTAACATCCATATTCCAGTTTCTTACAAGAGTTTGTTTGCAACTAATTACCATCACAAAACTGAGTCTGTAGCTACAGATAAAAGGCTGAACAGCAAGCTGTCTGCCACTGCCTATCTATACAATCTCTGCTTCCAAAGTAACAAAGACCAGCTAACAAAGGAAGTACAATATTACAGAACTGCATACATTCTTTCTTTTGAGCCATGTCCACAAGATGAGTTTATATCCTGTGGATACAAGTGACAGAGGGTGTCAAGTCATGGTCTTGACTGTGATCCACAGCAACACTCCCATTAATTTCCACGGATCCAGGATTTAATCACTGCTTTTTGCCATTATTCTTGCCTATCCATTATATGCAATCCAGTAGCACATAAAGATTGCATCAAATCAAGATCTTGTTATGCTAATCTCTGAAAAAAAAAAAAAAATCCGAATGTGAAATGAGAGACTGTCCCAGGAGGGACTATCTGGGAGGGAAAATAAGAGGCTTGAGTTGTCATTTACCTAAGGAAACCCTGCCAGTCTATACAAGGACTGGATATAGACCTCATTGCCTTTTACTGCACTGCAGAGCATGCTTAGCAATACACGAAATGTTGACAAAGCTAATTTTTAATCTGATACCTAGAAAGAGCGTATTATAAAGTAACAATGTTGCATGCTATTTTCCAGGTCATAGACTTATACTGGGGAGTTGAAGCAGATGAATGGGACAGTCCTGAGCTGCAAAAGACTCGTATGAAGCTGTTAGAAGATTGCTTGAAAAGTTCTGCAGGTCCATGTTTTGTTGTGGGTATAAAAATAAAGTTTTACTTTACAACAAAAGTATTATGTTAGATATCCTCACATGCATGATTCAGTAACAAATGTATTTTCTTCTTTCTAAAATATTTTTTGTTCCTTGCTGTACACTTGCTATACTGTGTCCAAATGTTTCCTTACACAGCACTATAGATTAACAGTGATTAGTCAATATTATTGGAGAGGAAAGAAGGATCTTCCGTGATCACTCCCCATAGCAAGATGGGCTCAGAAATCACAAGGAATGACTGTACTACTGTCACAACAGAAGTATGGACTACTTGTTTAAGGAGGCCACCATTAATGAATGCTTCTCACACACACACTACTTGCTGGCCTAGAAGGACTGACTTACAAAAGCACAGCAGCAGTGAAGAACTATCTGCTCTTATCTGCATTTTGCTGTTTTGTGTCATAAACCCAGAACAAGTTAGGATGCCAGGTATTAGAGTGTGAAAGGACTGGAGGTCAGTGACAACCTGAAGAGGCTGCAAGTCTTTGAGTTTTGCCTACTCCCTGCCTTCTCTTTACTGTTGCCAGAATAAGCATTGCTTTTAGGATTCTTCAAGTGTCAGTAAAGCTGGCAAATAAAAGACAGATCTTCACTGGCTTTTCCTATTAGGCCTAAAGGGGAGACTGAACCACTTTTACAGGAGTGGTTTATAAAACTTTACATATTTATTTTAATGTCAGAGAGGTCTTTTTCTGTAGATTAACCTATTGGTTTACATCAAGCTCAACAGTCTTCAGCTATCCTTCACAGCTTTTATAGCTGAAGCAGTATGAATTTATGAAGTCGTGCCAAATATTGTGTAGGGTTCCAATAGCTGGAAGACATTGGGAGTAGGGTATATATATAAAGTCCTGACAAGTATGCTTTTTCCCCTTCCAACAAATCATACACAATAGATTTTGCTGTCACTGATTTTATGTTAAATATACAATTCAGAGTAGTGCATTTTTTCTCCTCTTTCTTGTGTACTTAGAAAGATTTGTACCATGTTTTAGGATTAACATAGTTAACTTGAAAAATTAAAGATTAGTGCATGGTATACTGACTGTATTAGTTTTCAGTGCATAGACAAAAAAATACATGACTTCTGATAAATGCCTTTTCCCAGCTGCTTAGAGAGTAGGATATCCTCTTTATCTGTGAAGAGTGAGGCTGTTCTGTAACTTTCTGGGTAGGTGTAGAGAGAGAATCTCTTGAATGAGATTGGCTATTCAGTGGTATATACTGCATATTTAGCAGCATCTATTAAAGCATCAAAACAAAAGACAAGATGATTCAGGAAGAATGTGGGTTTATTTTGTATATGAGAAGCATTATGTGCAAGGGAGACTTCAGTGAAGTACAAAAATGGCCAAAAGTAGTAGGATTTGCTATGATCAAGGATACTTCTCTAAAAGAGAAATATTTCTATTATTCCAAAATATATTTAATTCTTTACCAGCTGTCTTGAGACTCCATCTTTGTGAGAAACCATAGTTGTAAGACTGCAGAGATATTAGGATTAATATCTCAGGTTTAATTAGCCCCTATAAAATTCTTCATTTTTGTTTAAGAAGCAAACCAACATTATTTTAAGACAACGTTCTGCAGAATGAAAAATAGATATCCTGCCTACATTAGATAAATTGAGTTCCAGTTTCATTTTAGATCTGTAGAAGTACCAGAGCGTACAGGGCAAAAGACAGACTCGTTTAGTATCTATCTGTCAGGCTGGATGTTTTCAAGTAAACATGCCTAATCTTACTTAACTCATTTTGTCAGTTATTATGCTAATTGTTAGTGTAAATTTTACTAAATTGCAGGCATTTTGCTGTTACATGTCTTTATTACCAGTTCTCAAGGATTGTTCTGAAAGTAAAAAAACTTTGCTTTTGCTTACTAGTGATATACTACTGATTGTCTTCTTGTTTATTCTTCTTGTACTGATTCTCTTCTTGTTTATTTTAACTGGAAGAGTAGTGGAAATGCTTGTCACTCAGACATCAAGGGACCTGCCATTCTCCTTTGACAGCTTTAATTCTAATTTATTTACCTGTGTTTTGATGTTAGACTTCAGTGGAAAACAATTTTAAGACCATGCCTTTGCTATTCCAAATTTTATTTTCTGTAATATATTTGCTTAGAAAATAATCTTGAAGAGATAGATTTCTCCTCTATACCTAAACATAGCTAAGTGAACTCTAATTCTTACATTTGTCATAAGAGTTCAGAGAAGATTTTTGAAAAAACTGCAAGTCCTTGATTATCTTTTTTTAAGGGAAGAATTTTAAAGATTTAGTGAACTGAAACCACAGAATCCCATGGGGACAGAAGGGATACAAAACACTGCGTACTGTGAAGGCTGGAGATCACTTCTCTCCATGCGGAAGATGAGATAAAGAGCAAGCTGTAGCATGTGTTGTGCTGTACTTTTATCACACCCTTACTGCCATCTTACTGGCTCTGTTTCATTCACCTGCTTGCCTCACTCTGTTATTTAGCTTCAGAGACCTGCGGAACAAAGGTCGTTCTCAGCACTTGACCGTAAAGAGCCCAGCGCTTGGAATACTGACTCTGGGCTGGGTCTGATGCTGTCATGGCGCTGTTTTTCACAAGCACACACTGGCCTAGATCTCTAGAGAGTTTGGGTAGCTTCCATCTTACGTGACTAAATTTAGTTTTCTGGGTTTATTTTTCTACTTTTTATCATCCCTTTGATGAAGAAACAGAGTTGGAGCAGAAAGGCATGGCATTTTTCCTGTAGCAACCCCCAGTGTCCTTAGACATGGGTGTTCTAAAAACTCTGACAGTGAAGGAAACCTCATCATGTACCATTGCTGCAGATTGTAGCAGCTCAGCATTTTGAAGCTGTTAAGAACTGCCTGCCTGATATTGTTACTAAAGAAAGAAATCAAGCCAAATTAGGAATTTTAAACAGAACAAAACAGTTAGCAAAGAGGTTGCAATGAGACAACAACTTCAATAGTTATTGCAGGTTTTCCAAGCATGGGCCAGAGTAATAGCTCTCCCAATGACTAGACTAGAAAAACTACAGAAATATCTGTATGCATTTTTTTTTCTACTTTGTTGTGCCATAGTGGGATGGGGTTCATTTCATTTACAACACAAATTGAAGATGATTCTACTCCAACAAGCACAATTTGTTTTAATTTATAGCAACATAATTAAAAACTGACTTGGGCACTGCAGGCTCTGGTCAACTTTCCATTTCTTGAGAAAGGTCTATAAAAAGTGCCACTTCCATTCAGCTGGGTATTTTTTTACATTTCTCTTACCACTTTTTTAATTCAGACACAGATCTGGGATTAAATCAGACTATTCATAATTAACTAGCAGATACAGATTGATTTTACAAAGTGTTTCTTTATGGCACTTTGTGCCTGCATGGTGATATCAGATTGAGAGAAAATTAAATTCAGTTCTTAAATTAGTGCAGTGAATAAGTTGGAAGTCCTAATCTTTTCTTCAGATACAAAACAACAAAATCTAAATGAACACATAGTCATAAACACAAAGGAGGAAGCAGTTCTGAAAAAAAAAATATATATAATTAATTTCCTGTGACACTTTCTCTGGGAATGTACAGTCCCCCTCTTACCTGCTGCCTGAGCTCTATCAACAATTAAGGGAGAGGGGACTTGTCTGGGTTTTGGTTAGGTTGGGTTTTTTTCTGTGTAAAATGAGTGCTTATTATATGGGATCATTTAAAAACTCATAGCCTTTACTATAGGTAAATACATGCTATTTTTGATCTACAGAATAATTTATCAAATTTATTTATGTGGGCAAAAGTACTATTTCTGTGGGAAAAATACATTCGGTACAAATTTTATGGAGAAATCATACTGGTTCCCTCTGGAATTTATGTGGGGAGACTGAAATGCAGTATATTTATTAAATTGTGAACTGCTTAAACTCTGCATTGCATAATGATACCAAAGACAAAGTTCATTTAGTGAACCACTGGATTATTTTGTTGGGTTCTGTTTCCTAGTAAATTCATAAGAGATGTCAATACAGACAGGATAGTAGAGTGACAGTAGAAGTTGTATTATCATCCCACAACTAGTATTGATCATGAGCAGGATCTAGTCTCAACACCTTTACAACTCGTAGAAAGATACAGGTACCTCCACTAATATGAGTCATCTTCTAGATGACTGTTTCTCCATTAACACTAGGGAGTTAGACTGCTAATTTAGGAACCCCAGTGCTTGATATCAATTAAGGCCTTTAGCTATTTAGGGTGTCATTAGTTTATAGTGGTTATTTGCAGAATAAGATAACTGCTCGTTTATCGGGGATCCCTAACAAATACTCCATTACTAACCTGCTGTTGATTTCACCTTAGCACAGATGAGAGAACTGGCAGGATTCTCTGCACTTCTCTTCAAACACAACCTGCAAGTTACAACACGTGGGTGCTCTCTTCCATCTGTGCAGCACCACACAGTCTCTGCCTGAACTGCTGTTCTTGCATTACTATGTCCTGAAAAATTGTAAAATGAAAGGGAGAAACGGAAATTAAATGTTAGTTTGCTGCCTGTAACAATGTGCTCAGTTAAATGTGTTTGGATTTGTACAAACCTAAGAGATTCTCTCCACCCATCATTCAAATCATCTGGTCCAAAGAACAGTAAAAACATTTTCTACCTACTCTGACCAGACATTGTAATTAACATTATCCCTTAAATTATTGACAGCTTGTTGTCGATTTCAGCATTAATGAACCATTAAAAAAGACCTAGCATTATAAAGTTGGGATTCCCAGTAGGATTTTAAAAGAACAGTAGCAATTTACAATATTTAGCATGTATTTAAATCACCCTGAAATTGAGGATGAAATATGGTAAAATTGAGGAGTGACATGTTTTTTACATCTCTGGATCTTTTTGTTCTTACAGTACAATGCATGTTTTAATCATTCCATGAAGTACATTGGTAGTTGGTTCTCTTTGCTTAGTACAAATGGTTAATAAATAAGTCTGAGCACATTACAGCTTAGAGAAAATTTTAATTTATATTACTCCAGCTTTGATGAATCTCCTCAACTCCTACTTCAGTTCTGGTGTTACTTTAGGGTTTACTCCTAATGTGAAAACCAAATATATACAGTTTCTGGAACACCTGAGTTAAATTTTGCTTTTGAGCTCCTGGGAGAACTGCCACACATTTTAAGTTAGGGAGGCTAAAGTCAGTCAAATGTGTCTATATGAAAACAGCCAGTTTCACGGGAATGCTAAGCACCCAGTGCTCTTTGGGAATTCAGCAGAAGTTGCATGTGCTTGGTACATTTCAGAATATAATTTCCCACAAGGAAGCAGCTCTGTATATAGCTTTTAAGTGAATGAGGAGAAATAACTGGAACCAGACATGGCACAACAGCCCACCTCTCCCAGTAAAGTACATTCCAGCAAACAAATATTGAACTATGAATTTTCTTCTCACTCCACATCTGATTCAAAACCCATCCAAATAAGAATTCCCTCTAACATAAGTGGGTGTGGGGTCATACAACGTATCAGGAATGTCCCCATAGGACTTGTTGGCATTAATCTGAAGTGAAGTATACATCTGCAGACACTAATCCTGTTTTAGATGGACTTGGCCAACAGGAAAGATTTTTCTGTGAATGTCAAAGTAGAGCTTAGTATATTTTTTGAA
The DNA here is from genome assembly GCF_000699245.1 of Pterocles gutturalis. Taxonomy (NCBI): domain Eukaryota; kingdom Metazoa; phylum Chordata; class Aves; order Pterocliformes; family Pteroclidae; genus Pterocles; species Pterocles gutturalis. Next base: position 71,735 of record NW_010118248.1, on the reverse strand, counting down.
ACCCTTCAAAAGAGATAGTGATTAAATTTTAAAGACATAGTATGCAACTTTTCCCTCAGCAAGCCTTGGTCTTCTTTCACACCCTCAAGACTAACAGGCACAAGGGTATATATTCCTTTCCATGTTGTTTGTCTCTGAACAACACATACACACACAGAGTAGAGTCAAGCATGGGGTGATATGATATGATTAAGCTATTGTGAGTTCCTTGATCTGCTTTAGGGCTGGGAATGTATTGTCCTGTGAATCATCTCTGATTCTCTGAATCTAAAATCTGAGCTCTAAAAATGCTTACTCATTTTTTAAATATATCCCACTGAAAATAGCTACAAGATTCATCAGGAAGCTTTTCTATGGAACATAGAAACTGCACGGTTTTTGATGTAGTCTTAGAATTTTGCGTTTTCAGTCTACAGTCAGAAGACTGTGTATTTCTGCTAAGTCACTGAATTTCTTTTTCTTGACATAAAAATAATTTTTGGTGCTGCCTTCCAGAAAGGTTGAGTATTACATTTAATATAAATTACCATATTAGTGAGAACAAGATTAGCATGAACTCAAATTTCCATCATTCTATCTATAATGTGTAGAGGAAGAAATAGGCTGCAAGAGATTTATGAGATTTATTTTCTTTTGACTCTCAAGAGCTTTACCAAACCATCTTCTGAGGTAGTATTGTAATCAGCTAGATGTAATGATCTGCTCTACAAATGAAAGTGTAGATCAGAAAGCCAACATCGGCTATTCTGCAGAAGTGAGAAGGGGGAAAAATCCTAAATTTCACAATGCTACTTCTGTGTAAAGAAACAGCATGCTTTACAGTATTTAGCAGGCAGCTGGTAAGTTCAAAGAGAGATCTTAATGCTGTTACTTGCACCTAGCATATATGCCTTCCCTTTTCTCAAATAGAGATTCACTTCAGAGGTCCTTTAGTTCTCCAGTAACAGATCCCGAAACAAACACCTACCCACAAAGCAACTGGTTCACTTTTCAGTCTGATTATTGTGAATTCCAACTAGCAGTAGCTGTGTCTTTTTTTTTTAAAGATAATTAGAGTGTATAATTTCACAGGATCCTTTTTTCTTCAGTGAAAGATACTAATTTGCAAAGGTAAAGTAAAAGACAGTATCAGTGTTCTTCGTAGCGATACTGGTATGCATCCAGAAGGCCTCTTTTCTATTAAAATATTTGCTTTCAGTGCAAGGTGCTTTTCTGGGAGTAACTGTTCTGTTAGCATACGATGTAGCAGATAGTTATCATGTGCTTCTTTCTTCTGTAACTGGAAAACCTAATACAGTAATTTTTTTTTCCATTCCACCTCAAAAAAATGAAGCAGAGAATACTTGCTTATAATGCTATGGAGACTGCAATTATTTTGAGTAAAATGCATGTTCTTTTCTTATTAATTATTTGCATAGTATAGAAGTTACTTTAATGCTTAAAACTGTTTAAAAATAATTTAGAATAGTAGTGCTACTCATGCCTCGACACGTACTTCTGCAAAGCATATACTCTGCTTCTCAGTCATGTCATTACACAGCATAGGCAAGATAGTACTTTTATTGAGAGAAGTGTCATGACCTGGTGTTCTTTGCTATATTTCATTCTGTTCCCATGGGGATTTGCTACAGAATTTTTAAACATTTGGCTAATGACTTGACCTATTACCTGCAGGCAGTATTTAGTATTTAGTGCTTGTACACTTAACCATTAATTTTAGGTCTGATTACCTTTTAGTTAAAAATCAGCATTAGAAAAGGCATGAAGATATCCCAACAGAAAGCTACTGTAGGTAGGGTTTTATTTTAACCTGTTCCAGTCTTGTGGAAGTATGGTAAGTGAGCGCTAAGAGGATTTATAAAGGTGATTTTTTCATTTATTTTAAAAATAGAAAACTAATACTGGGCAGTATTGAAAAACAACAGTTTTTGAAATGTGGCAGTTCTCAAGGTGGTTTTATTAAAATATGAATTTATATATAATATCAAATTATTAGGGTTAGCATTCTCATTGTAAGATTTGTTGATGTGAATTAACTGTAAAGATTGTTGACACTCAATACTTTAAGTAATGCTATTCTTCATAAGCTGCAATCTTTATCAGGTCCGGTGTACAACGGATGTGGTTTATGAAGCCAAGGAAAGCTTTAATCTCTATTGCTTTAGTCTTTTTCCTTCAGTTCAGCTTTTTTGAAGATCCCTTCAAAATTTTTCTTTTTCTCCTTAGTTGTTGTTACAGCTTAGATTATTAGTTCCTTTCATAGGAATTAGCTCCTGCTGTCCTTTCCAGCCTCCTACAAATTTATAATAATTTAACAAACCAGAAAAATTGTTCTTCCCCTCCAAGCATGTAAAAAATAGGGAACATGTGCAAATAATTTAAGAACATATAGAAGGGACTGATACTTCCACATCAGTCTTAATTTATTGGGCCATCATACTGCTAGCTCTTCTTGTGCAAGGAATTATCTAATAACTTATTTTCATCTTTGATGTACTAGACCGATAAAGTATCTGTTCAGCCACCAACTGTCCCCAATAATAAGTCCTGAAACCTATGCCAGCTGGCTTGGAGAAAAGAATGTTTCATTATAATTGGCACATAAGGATAGAGAAATCAAATAAAAGTTATCAAAATCCAGGAATTAGTCAAAATAAATAATGTAGGCTATTCCACATGTACTTGCAAAGCACATTTGACATTATATTATGCTACTTGTTTTGCATACTGTGATAAACACTAAATTCTGGGTGCTGTAGGGAGCTGGCATTATAATCTGCTAGAGCTAATGTCCCTTATACTAAAAATTTGCTGTTGGGTCTTCATTTATTTTATATCCTTGCAAAACATGTTTATTAATGGTGGTTTAGGTGCTTCACTACACACTACACAGTCTTGGGTCATAGCAGGCTCATGGGGACTGTATTATTCTATGCACGTTGTGAAATAATTTTCTTGACATTTAATTACAAAATTTGGTTTTCATTTGTAGACTGAATGAATACCAATCTGTTTAGCTCTAATAAGAAAGGGAAAAAAACAGCAAAAAGAAATTTGCAGCAAAATCTCATATCATGTTACAACTAGCTTCCGTTTTCCTAAAGTTGGGAGCAGTGTTAAAAACTCCGTTATACCATCAGTGATCTCTGCCTCTGATAATGCTCATTAATTAACGCTTTCTAATACCTTCATAGTGGCTATGTATGTTACTGAAAAACACAGCTTAATTGTTTTACAGAAAAGCATAAATATATAGGTCTATTTCCAATAAAGAGTATGTGTATGTGCTTACAGTAGGATTTGGATAGGTTTTGCCATCCTAAAAACCCCTCCTCAGTTGCTGCAACTCTGTCAGTGACAACAGGTAATCTCTTAAGATTCATTCATCTCTTCTTGCCGTGCTCAGGATTACCTTAATCTAAGCTCTTTGGCTCATCATTTATCATTTAAATACTATCCCAAAATGGGAATTTAGTAACTAAGCAGCACTTCTGATAAAGACTAGCAAGACCATATTTCCCAGAAAACAAAGATAAGGTCCTGTATTTTTAGAGGTACATGGGTGTGGCATGAGGCAGCATCCATTCTTATATATGAAGCATATCAAAGAGGGCAGTAAGGATGTAGAAGGTTCCTAGTATTTAACTCCTGGGGTTGGTGTCCAGAAGCCAGTGCCCTCTCCTCCCAGCTAACTACACTGATAGGCTCAGAGTTATCTTCTTTTCTGGCTCCATGATGCCTGTATCCCTGGATGCTCATTAGACAGCAGCAGTAGGAGAAGCTTGTCTCCAATAGTCAGCTGCCTTCACCTATGGGGTGCAAGACAGGATTTCAAACCCCTTCACAGTTCCTCCCTGCTTGGGAAAGTGTTGTGATTAGTTTACAAAGCAGGGGAGGTTACACCACCATGTCGTCCTCTTAAAGACAAGATTGATCTCCTTGCTGTTTCCAGCAAAGGTACATTTCTCATTCCATGTAGAAAGCATAGTGATTTCCACATACAAGGTTATTGACTTGTCTGGGTGGGGTACTAAAGTCTTTTATTAAACATAGCCCTTGTAGTTTGCTTTTCTTCCCAGCTCTACTGTTATAAACTATTACGGGACCTGTCAGAGAGTTGACAGGAATCTGGACGGCAGTAGGAGTTACCTGCAAGGTCTTGAGCTTTTTGAGAGAGGAAAAATTTACATGCCTGTCAAGAAATCTCCTACCCAATTTCAAAAAAAAAGAGAAAAGTGAGAATTATATATTTATTTGGAGGAGAATCAGAGCAAGTGAGCAGCTCAGATCTATAGCCAGAGGTAGGCAAAATCTCCAGTCCTTCCTCTACCCTACCTTTATTCATAGACCTCGTTGCTAATTTTATCCTTTTTGACTGATTGTTTTACCTGCACCCAGGCTCAGGGAGATCAAAGACCCAACTATGACAAACAGTGAAGGAAAAGGCAACCCAATTAACTAAACTGGTGCTTCATGATCATGTATAAGACAGGAGTGTGGAGGAAGGAGACCACTGATACTTTCACAGCCAGGAGAAAGGAGAGTTCTGATGAAGCAAAGTGTATCTGGGAAGTAGGTCATGAGTTTCTTCTGAGGAAGCACATTCAGTCTGCATGATGGACTGTTAGCTCCTACCCACTATGTCCTGAGAGATTACTCATAATTATTTCATATCTCCCTACCACTAGGGAAAAGCTTTGAGATTTGAAAATATTGTACTGTGGGTGAAGTTCTGAGTTGAGGGAATTGGTTCATTTATAGCTGTATTCAGCTGCTGTCTTTAATTTTCTGAAAGACAGGTTAAGCACTGAGTAACTCCCCCATCATTTTCTTCATATACCTCATATCAGAAATATCACTCACAGCAAAAGACTTCAGCACTTACACCTCATCCTTCCAGTCCCAATTCCAGTCAGTTTTCTTACCAGGTAGTTCAACAGCCCTTTTTTGTTTTTCATGGAACTGAAACCAATACCTGTCTCAAGTTTCTGAAACACCTATAGCCCCACCAGTGTACTTCTGCAGTACCTCCAAGGAAAAAAGGAAGAGAGAAATGAGGGCATGGCTGTGTGAAACGATGCACAGCCATATTTTTCAAGCCAAGGAATATAAATGCATATCCAGGCAGGAGGAAAAAAAATCTATTTCTCAGCACAGAAATGTCTTTATTATGCCTCAGTTTTCTACTCACTTCAGTAATTTTGGTTAAAAATTATATTTCTTATGTTTTGTACAATCAGCTGAAGTTTTAAAACTGAACCTATTTAACTGTTTAATCTTCAACCAAAAGATTGAGGTATGGACACTATTATTATCACCTAGGTATGGAGAAAAATCAAATGAAAATGGTTGATGCTGCTCTATGGTATCACTTTTCCCTTAAAAACTAAACCAGACAATGTAAAGCAACAGTCCCATCTCTGCTGATACATAAATACACAAGATCCTTTGCATATCAACACTCAAAATAGAAAAGCTTATTTTGCAAGCTATCAGTAGCCTAATTTTATAGATATAGCAATCTGAGGCAGTGGCAAAAGCATCAGGATGTTACCAGTTTCTGTACTGAGATGAAGCAAATGTGGAAGAAAGATTTAAGAGATCTGCAGCAGCTCTGACGTTCTGCCTGCTAAGTTCAACTCCCTTACAGCTGTTGGAAGTAGAAGAAAAATGCTGGTCTGAAGGCACTTTGACCTGTACATCTTAGAAATTGCAGGTTACAACTTTTTTGGCCTTTTTAAAATATTTTTTTATTTCAAATGTAAGTATTTTTGGGAGACTTAATTCCAATGCAATGTCACTTTTGTCCCTTGATCACTACCATGAATAGGCAAGAAAAGTAGTCAAATGTATTTAATTGAAGAATATTCTCTCTGTGCATGTATAAGGAGGTCCTCACACTGTTCCACATTGCAGCTGGAAGGAAAAAAAAAAATTTAAAAAAAAAAGGGGGAGTAGAGGCAGCTATTTTCAGGACATGTCTTGGGCACCACCTACTCTGTAACTCTAGCTTTTTAAAACCTGGTTAAGATGAAGTGCCTTACTACAGCTTTCTCCACCTTGGTTTCAGTTATTCACTTCAGTTCTGTCTAATGGCTTGGAGTTTACCCTAACAAGCAGTTAACATATATATTCCATTGAGATTTTCAATTAGTTCTTTTTTTTTTTTTTTTTGTCTTACTGAAATCATTAGTGCATTGAAAATAAATTTAAGTAAATATACTTTTCTCATTTTAGTTCAGATGATTCATTGTTGTTTAGCCATTAACATTTTTGCTTTGAGTTTGAGAAGAATTGCCTGTGGTTTTGGTTTTTGGTTTTTTCCCCAAAATATCCTGGTAGCACCTGAACATCCTATGTTGCATAAGTAATTTCTACAGGATACTGTTACAATAGTGTTACAATATACTGGCAACAAACCAAAAAGACCTGTGGTTGTATTAAGTTTCTTGCAATGAGCTGTTAAATAAAAAGCCCTTAAAAACTGGTATCCTGACCATTTGTTACAAATTTTCAAGACATGATTTACCTGTATATTTGCTGATGTCAGTTAAGCCCGCATTTCTGCAGACCAGGAGGGTAAATTCACGTACATACATGTTACCAATTCTGCATGCTTTCCCTGACTTGAATATGCCACCTAGGCAGGTTTGTACATGCAAATGCACTGTGTTACCACCTCCAAATCCAATATGAAAGACGAGACATAGAAGGTAGCCAGTTTAAATATAAAAAGTAAGGTTTGAAAACAATGGAGCATTTTTTTAGCTATGCTGTCTTTAGTGATTCTGTCTTTAATTTGTACATACATACATACATGTACATATTGATTTAAAGAAATTGCTGGGTATTAGCATCTGGTTATAATAAGTATACTTTTTAGACAAAATATTTAGAAAAAATTTGAGGTCTTTTAAAACTGGTGTTAAATGGAAATGTCAGTCTTTTACTTGTATTTTTCTTTATGTGACTTTTTTGTCTATAAGAGTCTGATCTACTAATGAGTAACATAGTTTATAACAGGTCATAGATATATTAACATCACTGTAAGCAGTAGTGCAAAGCACATTTCTCTGAGTACAAAGGCTATTTGATTGAAATGTATGGCTTTAAAGACAAAAAAAGTATTTATTTCATTGAATCATAGAATGGTTTGGGTTGGAAGGGATCTTAAAGATCATCTAGTTCAACCGCCCTGCCATGGGCAAGGACACCTTCCACTAGCCCAGGTTGCTCAAAGCCTCATCCAGCCTGGCCTTGAACACCTCCAGGGATGGGGCATCCACAGCTTCCCTGTGCAACCTGTTCCAGTGTCTCACTGCAAAATGATACAAGGCTTATTTTGTTGTTTAAGCTCTATGGATGCTTACTGCCATGATGCCAAATGGAGGGCACTCTTATGTCTGTGTGATTCCTCTTCTATGTATGTCTATTCTTCCCTCAACTAATGGTAGACTTACAGAGAAATATTAGCAATGGCATCTATAGCACCAAGGTACACCATGATAAATGGATCACAGAATCATAGGATGGCCTGGGTTGAAAAGGACCATAAAGATCATCTATTTTTACCCCCCCTGTTGTGGGCGGGGTTGCCAACCACTAGAGCAGGCTGCCCAGGGCCCCATCCAGCCTGGCCTTGAATGCCTCCAGGGATGGGGCATCCGCAGCTTCTCTGGGCAACCTGTGCCAGTGCCTTATCACCCTCTGAGTGAAAAATTTCCTCCTAATATCCAACCTGAATCTCCCCTCTCTTGGTTTAAAACCGTTCCCTCTCGTCCTATCACTGTCCTCTACTGTTTAACATTTGATTTTTAAAAAATTGAAGGCTTTAAAATAGTATTTGCTTAGCCCTCTGTTTTATTTAAAAGCTTGAGATACCATCATCCACAGTGACTCTAGTATTCTGATCACGTCAAAGTTCCTTTTTACTGTGTTTTGCTCTAGTAGCCAGGAGGATGATCCCTAATACAGGATTATTTACATAATGTTTGTTGCAATGACAGATAAGATACAAGAAAAAAAAAATCCGTCTTTTCATTTTAAAGTATTGCCTTTTATTATTTACCTATAGTACAGTGAAGAGAGAACAGCACAAACTGTACCAGGGAAGCAGAAAAGTACACAGCATAATTCCAAAACAAATGTAGTTGATTAAATGCAGTACATTAAAACCAGACATCATGGTTGACATTTTAGTGTTGTAATGAAGGGCCCAGCTATTGATCTTTGCCTGGGCAACTGTCTATTGAATCCACTGGACTTTAATTCAGAAAAAGTGTAGCCTAATGAATTTCAAGTAATAATTGCTGTACCAGGTAATTGCAGAATGTGCATAGCAAAGCTCCTCTGAGAGGAATTTGAGATTTCTACATCAATCTGAATGTTCAAAGGCTTGCAATTCAGCATGATGTGAGTTACAAGCTTCATTTGAATAGAGGAGGAAAATAATACATTTTGTTTAACCTCTGCAGCTTCAGAATTCCAAAATTATAGGGCTCTATGAATAGATCAGAACAGTAAGCACTTAGAAATTTTCCTAAGTTATCTCATTATGTGAAGCAACATAGCTCTCTCTGTGAGGGGAGCTACTAGTTAGAGTGGTCACACAGAAAAAATAAATTCATGTAATAAAAATACTGGATCATTTCATGAAAATTATTATTATTTAATTCTAGTTACTGAGCCCATTTGTTCCTTTCTCCTGACTCCTTGATGTGCACCCTGAATGAAGCGACTGTGGGATATGAATGGGCAGCCAGGGAAACCTGTCTTTCCCTTAATGTCTCTCTTCTGGAGCTGCTTCTTGATGGACTTGGGTGTTGGGACTTGTCAGAGACTGGAACCTGGACCATATGAACTATCAGAATTCCTACATTCCTTCATTTCTCCTAAGCAGGAGACATTGACTTGTTCCTGTCCACCAGCTCTGTGACACTACTCCTCTGTTGGAGGGTGCCAACAGCTCGCCATCAGAGCCAGCACTGTAGTTCACATGAGCTCTTCCTATTCTGCTCCAGGCAAAAATCAGCCAGGTTAGTGTACATAATGTGAACCCTGGTCTGAACTAATGGAGGTGGTTTTGCCTGAAAGAGGTTAGGGAGTGTTCAGGTGTACTGCTCTGACATCTGTGCTCTGAGGCTACAGCATCTAGCACGATGAGCCACTTGAGTACCTTCTGCCATCACAACCAGATTCAGAAAAGAGGTCTGCAACTTTGCGCTTTTATAATCAGTGAAGCAGGCTTCATCATCATGAGTTACTGATTTTCAGGGTTTAGTTACAGCTGGAAAAGTTTAAAACAGCTTCTCATTATGATGAGTGCTTTAAAAATAATATTTAGATTTTTATTATTTACAAACAAGATCATTTACATTTTTAAGGTACTACTCTATTTGCATTAGCATTACTTTACTACGAGATCTTTCTGATTCAAGTCAAGACGCTGATACTGTTGGTTCCTCTCCATATTGAGTACTCCTCATTAACTCAAAATCTTTACTGAATACATTTAAATGAGGAAAGAAATAAAAAATCATTACATTGAGTACATTAAGTACTCCTCATTAACTCAAAATCTTCACTGAATACATTTAAATGAGGAAAGATATAAAAAATCCTAATTTAAATGAGGTGAGAGTTCTCATTGACTTCTGTGGACCAAGATTTGAATCCAGAATTAAGCTGATGATCACAAATTTGAAAAATTTTGTTGAAAGAATGCAGCAATGCCCTGCAACTTTATCTTTAATTTTTTTAATAAAATATTTATGGACAGCAAACTATGGAAATAAATTTTAAAAACTGTATTTGGAGCATCTCAGGTTTGAAGGTGAAAAATCTCGTGTGCCACAGTTTAAGAACTGACTTCCACAAACCTGTGCCTATGTACCAAATATGTGCATTTAAGTACTAAAATTTCTATTTCTATTTGGTATTTGATCAAAACTGTTTTCCCTTTCCCCACTGTTCTTTCAGTGAACAGGTACCAGGGCAAAGACATTGAATATTTTTGCAACAAGGGAATATGAGACAGCAAAGCAGCTTGTAGTTCTGCAACATTGATCCTTGATATTGCTGGTATAAGCCACATTTTTAATAATACCAGTATGAGCTGTACATAACATCATGTGAATGTTCATTGAACAGAACATAAAATCTTCTGTTGCATTACTGTGGAAAGTAAGAATAAAGCCAAGAGGTAAAGAATCCAGAGATGCATCCTTATCCTGAGTCCAGAGAAAAGGATTTCCACATTTGCTTTTGCATGTGAGATTAATGCCAGCCTGTGACTAATGGGAATCAATAACACGAGTCAATATTGTACTAAGAAAGCATGTTGGGTATTTTTTAATTTCTTCTTTTGAAAGCCTCTGTATTTTTCTTGCCCGTTAATATTAAGAAAGATAATGCATCTACTTGAAATTTTACCAAGTCATCATACTAGGATGCAGCTCAGTACAGTACCCTCAACAGTAATTCTTCTTACACTGTATCTGTTTCCCTTTCTAGTAATTTCAAAGTCATTAAACTATAACTACACCGATTTTTATGAAATTCAGATACTGAGGAGGGTTTTTGCATAACTAAAAAGAAAAATTTAATTCCTACTTCCCTGCAAATACACAGGGCCTGTTGGGAGAGAAGTATGGGAACATCCGAATACCGGGGGAAGTTGAGTCAGCAGAATTTGAAATGATCCTGGATGCTGCTGTAGAGGCCAAGCTAGAGACAAGGATTTTAGAAGAGTGGTACTGCAGGGATGAGAATGCAGTGCCACCAGCGTATTACCTCAGACCAAAATCTGAAATGCTGAAGAACTACCAGAATACGGTAGGTCATAGTCACCTCCTTACAAAATTCTTCTCTATCAATGGCAGTGGTGGGCAGTCTCCAGGGCCAGGCACCTGCTGCTGTCTCTGAATTAGCTTCTACAGCCTGAGCAACTGGTGCTGTGGTGGTCCTTTCCTATATGTGGTGAAGGGAGCAGCTGCAAAACACCAGGGAACACAACAGGTCACTACTCCTGCGTTGATGCGCTTTGGTAACAGCTAGAGCAAGTGGATTGTAGTAATTCATGACCTGTTGGGGCTAGTGGGACAGTTGTGCAGATTTTTCTTCACTTCCCTGATGTTGGGATAGTGAGAGCTCTCTCTTTAACAGTCAGACAAGTGCTTAGTGCTGTCCCAAGTCAGATATCGTACTTTTAACTTATTAACTGTATTCTAACAGAAGATTTTTGAACACTGATAATTATCATTTTTAAAACAAGCATTTGTCTTTAATTGATGACAATAAAAACTGTATACTACCCAGGGCTCAGTTCTACCTTCATGCACATCCTATATACCCAAGGACTGATCTCAGTGTACGAAAAATTAAGTCCTCAACAAAGTATTCACTTCATTTTCAGTGCATACTGTATTATACAAGAAAATGAAATGAAACCATTATACGGCATTCACTTACTGTGTAGCAGGATGTTTCCTCTGTTGCATGAAAAAACACTGAAAACATGTAAAACAGACATGGGAAGAGTTTTTATGAGTTGAAGACTGTATAATGTGGCCAAGCAAGTTTTGTAACTTTGCATTGTTTTGCTGATACCCACAATATCCCTTTGATTAAAGCTTGTTTTTTTTGTTATTAAAACTTTGTACCTTTGCTCAAGCTGCTGATACACAGGAGTAAGTAAAAAGATGTTCATAACTCAAAGCTAACATAAAGTATACATCTCATAAACTTACAGAAAGTAATAAAAGATTCACAGCTTTGAACGTGTCAAGAGTTGCTAGGGGGTTTATCCTGGAGGCTGTTCTTTTTCCTGTTACACCCTCCAGGAAAACTGGAGACTCCTTAAACTCTTCACTTGCAGTAAGTAATGCAGCAGCGACTACCACCTGCTTTAGAGAAATCTCCATCAAGGCATCTGCGAGATACCATCTGAAAGGATTTGTGAATTTATGTATTAGAGTCCCTCTCTGATGACAGTAAGATTACTGTTACTATAGCAATGAGTGAACGAAAGTAATGTCACATATAATCCTGTACTTTTCAAATATGGTAGCTGATATGAGGTACTTAATTACAGGTACCAGGAACCTAATTTTCAATTTTGAGATCCAAGTTTAAATTATTATTATTATTACTTCTCATTAATGAAGCGATAATTTTAGCAGTATTACTGCTGCTGTGTGATAATTATTTCTGGCTTGGTTCTCAAAACCATCTTTCTATAAAGGTGTTATTGGTCTTATTCTTCAAATTGAATTAGCTGCCTACAGTAAGAATTCAGAAATTACTCCAAATAGCTGACTTTTATAATTCCAAAATGGAATACATCATGATTATCTGCAGTATAAGAAGTTGAACTTTCATTTATTTATTTTTAGTGTATGTGTTTGTTACCATGTTACTTATGGCCTTGAATATTAGACTTATATTTTCTGAAGTTGTAGGTGCATGTATTACAGCTACTGTTTAACTATGGATATTTTTAAAAGATGGAATCTTCTTCAAACTCTATGAATGAGAACAAATGGCAAGATATATCAGAAGAAATTAAGAAGATTTTTAAGACTGCAGTGAAATTGCTGTATGAGAAAGGAAAAATGAAACACAGCCAAGCAAAGAGATATCTTTCCTCTGGTAAAGTTCAGACTAACTATTTCTATATATTAATTTATTATCTTTTCTGTCAACCTTTCCACAAACATGAAAATATATTTCTGTCGGCATTTCTCAGATAATTGAAGAGAAAAAAAATGTTCATTGTGTTTGCTTGAGAACAAAACCCATTTGAAAGCACCCAGCAATTTTTCAGTGCTTTTACTGTTTATAAAGAAAAGATAACAGAGACTCTGTGTTCTCTTTTCATCCTCAGCTATTGAAGATGAACTTGATTTTGCCTTGGGTAAACAAACACCAGCTTTCCTAAAGAAGTGCGTTTGCTACATCCGGAAAATTGCCAACATTGAGCGTTTCGTTAAAATTCCAGAGATGGGGAAATACACGGATGTGGTGCATACAGCCGGGAAGTTTCTACGAGATCCCGAAGCCCATGAGAAACTGATCAAGCTCAGGGATGAATTCATTCCTACCATTGTTGCATCATCCAATCTGAGAGTGTACACGTCCGTCACTCACTGTGACATGAAGCTGGGCTACTCCCAAGATGTGGAGAACCATTACATCGAAGGACTTGGTAAACAGTTCTATGAAGACATGATTGATATAATCCAAGCAACAGTGCAGCAGAATTTTGACACTGAGACAGACTTGCTGTACGATGAAGTTCTGCAACACTCATCGCTATGTAAAACATACTCCACTTTTTATGAATATAGATGTGAGGCATTAAACATTGTTCATAAGTACGTTCTGCCTAGCAAAATAGGACACATTAACCCTCTTATCATATACGGAGGACCATGCACAGGGAAGACTCTTTTATTAGCTGAAGCAGCGAAGAAGGTAAATAAATGCTTTACATAATATGGTGATGTTAGGAGCATTAGTGCATAAGGGCCAACTTAGTTTTCATCCTTCCTTTTGTCAACAGATCTGATATTAGCCCTCAATATATAAAATAAAAATAAAAATAAATTATATTCTGCATATTATTGTACACTGATTCAGAAGAAGACCTGCCTTCCACTAATAACCTGTCTGTATCATGTGCTTAGCTAAAACAAAAATACTTTATCAGAGCTCTTAAAAACCTAATAGGAATCAATATACTTATGAATTAACAGCATGTATTTTATAAGGATCTCTTTCCC
>NW_010118248.1:10930-57940 GCF_000699245.1 Pterocles gutturalis | reverse complement strand
TATGAATCTGGAACCATCTAAACAGCATATGGTGCTTTCAGTATTATTCACAAATACAACATGTCTTTCCAAGTCATGCCATCTTATGTTCTTATCAGCAATTATTCCAGAACTAGTCTGCTACACTTCCTACAAATACACTTGCCACAAGTCTATCTGTAATAACCTGCAAAATACCTGTACTCATTTATCTGACATACACTGTTTAAGTCATTGAGCTGAATACTACAGGGAGATGAGAGAAACACTTGTGCAAGGCAGGACCAGATGCAGAAAAAGACTGAGCTGGCATCTCTAAGCCTAATTCTCCAGCTGGGAGTCACAACTCTGGCTTTCCTGCAGGGTGCTCAGAGAATTTAGCACAGTGGGCTGGGAAACAGCCGTATCAGCCAGAAGGAGATGGAGAAGGGAATTATAATGTTTAAAATTCTATATCTTTCCCAAATGTGACTTTCTATAGATTCACATTAGTTGCATATATGAAATTGGGATTTGCAACTCAAGATCTGGTTTCAGATCAGCTCACATAAGTTAACCTAGAGACTTTAGTTATGTTTTTCTTTTAAAATATTCTGTAATAACTTAACGTGAGGTGAAAAGACTTAGCAAGTAAGAGAACTGAGTGTGTTAGCCTGCATAGACTGAGAGGATTTAAAGCCATATTCCTCACTTGCTTAGAGTAGGCCAACCAAAAAAAAAACAGCAAGAGATAGTTTTTACCCTTTGCAGCAGTGTGCAAGCACAGAAGTCGCAGACACACCAAGACAGAGAATACTTCTGTGGTCCAGGAATTAAGGTAACCAGCTAGTAAAGGGCAGCCTGCACTCTGATCCTTGTCCTCCTAAACCATCAGAGCGTCCATTTATACTCAGCTGGGAATCAATGTTAGATAAGTTTAGGTGGCAAGCTGGTCTGCCTGACCAAGGATGACATTGCCTAGTCTCTAAAGGAAGTTTATTAATAAGAGAATCTACCTACTGACTTTCTGAAGTGAGACACAGATTTTGCAAAGAGTACTCTGGGATTTACGGACTACATTACGGACTACTCATGTCCCCTTACCTGTAAGCCTTTTTGTGGATCTGGGTCTTAGTGTTTTGGGATATTACCCGTGCTAAACAAAGAGGACATATGATACGAATTTCATTCAGTGCACATAAATCAAACCAACCTTGAACTCTGACAGTGAAAACATTTCCATTCAACCAGTAACATTTTAAAATGTTTATTTATATATAGTGATTCACTATTTATAAACTCTGTTACTGTGCTTCATTTAGGTATTAACTAAATTATGCTCTAAATTCTAGGCCTATTCCTGGTTGCAAGAAGAGATGGGACCAGATTCTGACCCTGTGGTAGTTGTAAGATTTTTGGGATCCACTGAAGCAAGTACAGATCTGAAGAATATACTTCAAAGCATTTGTGAACAATTAGCAGTCAACTATCGTTGCCTTGTACAAAGTTACCCAAAAAAGATTCATGACCTTCGGGACTTGTTCATCAATCTCTTGAATGAGTCTTCATTCCACAGGCCACTGGTGATAATATTTGATGCCCTGGAACAGCTAACAGATAGTGATGATGGTAGGAAGCTCTGGTGGCTTCCCATTCACCTTCCCCGTTCAGTACGGATAATTTTGTCAACACTGCCAAACAAGCATGGGATCCTGCAAAAACTGAGGTGCCTTATTCATGAAGAAGACAGCTACATTGAATTGACTGCAAGGGACAGAAAGATGTGTAGCCAAGTACTGAAACATCAGCTGCTGCGAGTTAAAAGAAAAGTAACATCAGGGCAACAAATCTATGTCAACGAAGCATTCTCTAAGTGCACACTGCCAATGTTCGTGAACTTAACCTTCAGAGAGGTCAGGAACTGGAGATCTCACAAAGATGTGGATGAGTCCTCCCTTTGTGTCACTGTTCATGAAAGCATAGAGCAGTTGTTTTGGTCATTGGAAAACAAGTGTGGATCAAGACTATTGTCAAGAGCACTTGGCTACATCACTATGTCCAAATCTGGCCTGAGTGAAATGGAACTGGAAGATATTTTAGCCCTTGACAACAGTGTTATGTATGAACTGAGTGAGAGTGTCAGAGAAAGTAATCCACTGAGAGTTCCATATATATACATTGCAAGGCTTAAGGAGGGCTTACAGGGGTACTTAATAGAGCGACAGGTAAAAAATGTAACGCTGCTTCTATGGGCAAATAGGCATTTGCATATAATTGCCCAGAAATTGTATCTGGACAATGAAGAAGATTTGCATGAAATGCACACAGTGATGGCAGAGTATTTCCTTGGTATTTGGTCAGGTGGACGAAGAAAACCTTTTTACAGCAATGACCAATATCTGAATGGTTGTCCTGACCATAACAGTAGAGGCCTGAACGAGGATGAAAAGCACTGCATGGATCAGATCGCTTTTGACAGGCAGGCACCCGATCAGCCATGGGTCTTTCAGTGTAATCCATTAGAGCCTGACATCTTTTTTATCAATCACAGAAAAATGACAGAGCTTATCCATCACTTGACAAGATGTGGAAGAACAGATGATCTTCTGTATGGAGTCATCATGAACTTCAGCTGGCTGTACACCATGATTAGAATAGGGCAGTTTGATAAAGCCCTTTCTGACATAGAACTGGCTTACACCTGCTCGCAAGAAAAGGAGCTGAAATTTCTGGCCAGTACCCTCCGCAGTATAAAATTCAAAGTAGTAAAATACCCAGGTTCGCTCTCTGCTGAATTGCAGCAGAGGCTTCTCCCAGTAGTAAGTTCATTGCCCAAACTCAGACATCTCCTCTTAGAATGTGACAAGGATGGACCCAAGTACTGCTCTATTGTCCCTCTGCATTCCTCCATGGATGTGACTTACAGCCCTGAGCGCCTGCCTCTGTCATCCAGCTGCATGCACGTCACCGAGATTTTGCCTACTTTTAATCCCAGCACAATTATTGCTGCTTTAGAAAATGGTTCTATCAGCACTTGGGATGTAGAGACCCGCCAGTTACTAAGACAGATTACAACAGCTCCATCTGTTATCTTAGGGATGAAGCTTACTAGTGATGAAAAGTATCTTGTAGTGGCTACAACAAAAAATACTCTTTTGATATATGACAACATAAATTCCTGTCTTCTGTCTGAGGTGGAAATTAAGGGATCAAAACATTGTGGAACTGGGGGGGGCTCCAGTTTTATAAATGGATTTACATTGTCAGTCAACCATGCGCTTGCTTGGCTGGAGGCCAGCAAAGATGTTACTGTAATAGATCTGCTTTATGGTTGGCCTCTCTATCACTTCCACTGCTGGTACGAAGTGACCTGTGTGCAGTGTTCTCCCGACGGAGTTTATGCGTTCTGCGGACAGTATTTGAACACTGCAACCATTTTTCACTTGGGCAGCGGAGAGAAGCTGGCCACTGTGACCTCTGAATTTTCTGGTGGATTTGTGAAATTCCTTCTCATTCTGGACACAGCCCAAGAAATGGTGATGGTGGATAACGAGGGTAGCCTCTCTGTTTGGAATACGGAGGAAATCGTGAATCCCCAGCTTACGGATGACTTTGACTGCAGGAGAGAGGACAGTGAAGTTGTCAGCATAGAGCTTTCTGAAGACCAAAGTGCAATTTTAATTTGTAAGGCTGTCAGCATTGAACTTCTTGACACGCATGTGTGGAAGGTGGCTGAAAAGTTTAGAGCTAAACACAATGAGCACTTTATATCTGCCGTGTTGTCCAAAAATGGCAACTGTATAATTGCTTCAATGGAAAATACCTCAGCCATTTTTTTTTGGAGAAGAGATACGGGACAGTGTATGGCAAGCTTACAGGAAATCTCAGGAACTATAGTCAGGCTAATTAAATCAAATCATCATAACATGCTGCTATCCTTATCTACCAGTGGTGTCCTTTCTATTTGGGATATAGACATCATAACTGCTATGTCCAATATTGACAAATCTGGCAAGCCTATCCAAAGACTGGTGTTGCCAGCCAGAGGTGAATTGATTTACACATTGGATGGATCAGATTCTGTCCATAAGTGGAACTTCAGCACTGGATTTATTGAAGCTGTGTTCAAGCATGAAGGTATTGTTGAAAACTGTGTGCTGACCTCTTCTGGAGAGATAATGGTTACATCA
Organism: Pterocles gutturalis; assembly: GCF_000699245.1. NCBI lineage: Eukaryota > Metazoa > Chordata > Aves > Pterocliformes > Pteroclidae > Pterocles > Pterocles gutturalis. Next base: position 53,792 of record NW_010118248.1, on the reverse strand, counting down.
GATGATAAATGCAGCCAGTACGTATGGCACACAGTTAGTGGTGAAAATATCTTTCGCATTAATGGACAAAAAATCTCAGAGCTAATGATTACTCATAACGATCAATTTGTAGTCTCTCTCTGCGAGCAAAATGCATCCAGAGTTTGGCGACTGGCTACAGGACATAGGGTTTGCAATATTTTAGTTGCCTTACAGAATGCATTTATAACAACTGCAAATACATTCGTAGTTGGAATGGCAAAGAATAAAGTGTTGGCAGTGAGTCTCTGGACAGGCAGTATAACCAAGAAGTTTTGCTGTGATGATGGTGCAAGCATTGTGGATATTAAGCTGATACCAGACTGCCCAGATATTATAGTATTTATAACATCAACTGAAACTGTGAACATCTGGAGCCTAACAGATGAAGTCATCTGCAGACGCGTACAATTGCCTACTAATTTTTTAAAAAATTTAGAAGACTTTGAAATATCCCCAAATGGGAAGCTAGGAATTATAACCTGTGGTGATGAGAACATCAATGTGCTTGATCTATACAGTGGAAAACTTCGTGTGGTTCACGCTCCAGGTGTCATCTGGCGGCAGAGGCTGTCTCGTGATGGCCGCTATCTTGTGTACATCTGTTTTCGCAGTGAAGAAGATGATGATAATGGTGCGGTCTCTAGCTTAATAGTAATGAGGCTAGCAGATGGCAAAAACATTGGTGCCTGTTCTCTTTATAAAACTCCCACTTTTCTTGCACTCTCACAGAGACATTTAAATATTATTATTGGATTTGATGACGGAAGTATAGGTACTTACACTGTAGTGGATCGAGTCGACGCTGCACTGAAAATCAAAATTGCTACTTCAAACAGCCGTCAGATTTTCAACAACACAACACAAGTGATTAGGCCAAAATGTCACAATTATAGTTTCAAAGTGACTGCAGATTGCATTTGGAGGGAATCAACAGAAGTATTTGCAAGGGATAGCCCCATTACAGTTACAGAGCCTGAGGTGAGTGAAGCAACACCAACCAAAAAACACAACTATTGCTATGAGAAAGTGTGCTCAGCCATAGACTGCAGAGGACACAGTTTTGCTGCTGACAACTGAGTAACCGTCTGTATGAATATTAGTATGAATAATTAGTATACGTGCATAGATTTGTCTTCTGAATTCACATAAAAATCAGTGTATTTCTTGGAAGACAGAAACAGTAGAGGGCAGACCAGCTGTTTTTTCCTTGACAAATATTCTTACATTTATGTAAACATAAAGCAAACATGAAGAAATGGGCTGCAGGGTTTTTTTAAATTTCGGAATACAAGGTTCGGTCCAGGATTTCACCAGGGCCTTGATTAAAAATTTCTAGCAATACTATCAAAATTGTTATGCTATTAGAGAAGTTAGGTGATCTCATCTGGGATTGAAAAACTGTTTTAACTAGAACTAAAGCTCCACGTGATCAGTGAGAAGAGTCAGACTCAGACTACTATTTTATATCCCAAGTCGCCTGGATGGGTCTGTAGCTAACAGCCAACTTGATACCCACTTGCAAAAATGTGTTTTTCTGCTTGATGGTGCAATGACAAGATGTCACCTGCCAACCTGGAACACTTGATACATTCCATCATCATTTAAAAAATACTTTTTTTTTTAAATTGGGATCAATCTTTGGGTTGAAAGGAGTAGGTGCCAGTTAGTTGCAAACGTGTCAACATGTGAGGTGATATTTGTTCACTTCAACGAATGGACTGAAAGATATTTTTTTTTCTAATTGCATGCTGGGATTTCAGGTTTCTGTATTGTGATAAAAAATGATAAAAACCTAGGTCGTAAAAGGAAAATAGGGTTTGGGGTTTTATTTCAGGGAATTTTTTCATCTTCACAGTGTGTATTGGTACAGGTCGTAATGACAACTTTTTAAAGAGCAAGGGTGTTGCAGATGAACATTTTAACACATTAATTTCTTGTTAAAAGGTTGCTATCCATTTGGTTGTAAGAAAATCTAAAGTATCTCCTATGTCTCCAAAGTAATCTTAAGAGAAAGTTTTCAGACATGCCATGTATTAATCTTGATAAATTTGCCTTACTATCATTTCTGTTCTTTCCCATGATAAATACAGATCATATGACCAAACACTCTGGGACTGTCTGTATATGTGCTGAAATACTCTAAATGTAAAGGCTGTCCAAAGGTCCTTTACTGCTCCAGTTTGTAATGGGTTTTTCTTACTTCCACATACTTAAAAGATTCACTTTCTGCTTTAGAACTGTTCTGAGTCTTTTTTACAGTTTTACCAATTTTAAGGCAGAAATTGTGAAATTTAATGACAAATGCTTAAAAAAAAAAAAAAACCACAACATTTTGCCCAAGTAAAAAAAAAAATATTGGACAGCATCTGAAAGGATAAGAAGATTTCTTCATCCTTACATATCTTAAAGATGGCACACCTGTGGAAATATTTTCAAATTATTTAAACAAAACAATTTTATTTTTAAAATCAGAACTCCATGCCACAAGTTTCCAAGAAATGAATGCTAAGCTAGAACTTAATGTAGTGTGTGAATGTTCAGTGTAAAAGCCAATATAGTATATTAAGTGACTTGAATGATTTTTCCTAACTTGTTTGCAACTAATAGATCATATTGAATGTTTTTATGTAAACTTTGTATTGTTGGGAAAACCTACCCAATCAGAGATTTATATTTTCATAAATGTCAAATTTAGTTAAATTTTGTTACAGAGTTGTTAAATTAGAAATCTACTGCAGTCTTCAAACAATATACAGTCTTGTGTAGGCATTGTTTGTACTAATAAATTATGGAAACAGACTTCTTGTGTCTTTTAATTTCAGGGAAATTTCACTTTGGGAAAGGGACACAAGGCATTTACCGCTCACATTAGCCTGTGTTTAAATCCTTTTTAAGGGCTATATTTGTAAGAAAAAATTCCAATATTTTTCCCACTTCAGTTAATTTAATCAAGCATTCAAAAAACAATGAGATCTGCAAAAAAAAAAAAAAATCCATGCTTAGATGCTGTTTATGACTAGATTGCATACTGCCAGTGTGTACGTCAACAGATATGGAGGCTTGTGTAACCTATCCAGCAGGACGCACAGAAAAGAGAGAAGCATCTGAATCCCACTCCCCTTCAGACCTGTGGAGCTATGGGAAGGGGCTGTGGGATCCACACCTCCTGCGATCCTGTCCTGAAGGTAAGCAGCTTTCACCTTCTTTCAAACACTGGGCATGACTCACACATTTCAGCCTTGAATTCCTTGTGCATAACCTGCATTATGTTGGAAAGGTAGTTTCTTCATTATCTTGAAGAGTAAAAATACATCTCCTGTCTGCTGTGGCTAATTTTGGGTAATAAAGGAGTATAACATAGAAACAAAACAAAACACAGAAACAGAGAAATGTTCTTCTTTTTTGGGAAGCACTGCCAGAACCCAACTGGTCCCAGCTCAGCTGCGTGGCTTATCAATAGAGTACCCAAACTCACTCCTCTTGTTTCCTGGTTCAATGAACTTTGTGGTCATCTGCAGAGTTACATGGCTTCTTGGGGCAGGAGACAAGTCCCCACAAAAATGGAGGATCAGCATAAAAGTGAGAGCAGTCTTCCCTTCATCTCAGGCCAAAGAGGGAATTTATTTTAGGCCTTGTCTAGTTGGTCAAAGCTGTAGTTGGTCAAAGGCTGACACATGAAAGCAGAGATGCTGTATATAAAAGGGTGTGGGTGTTCTTGTCCTGTTTTGAACTTTAGTCTTTTATGTTCTAACCAAGGACAGCAAGAGTGGGGCAGCACTGCTATTTTTCTTAATTGTAAAACAATGAGAAAGATGAACATGAACGTGACTTAATCCACTTAAGCCCTTCACCCAAGTATTGGGTTCCTTTTCTCAGTGAAGGATGCTGTTTAAGCCCAGTCCCCCCCTCAGAGTTTATGTCTTAATAAACTATCATCTCATGCACCTTTCCAGCTTTGTGAATCTATATCCCAGGGGTCAGACTCCTCACACAGAGCTTAAGCAGCAGACACAGGTTTCTGAATGGCATTAGGCTGCTCAGTGTCCAAATACTTGCTACTGCAAGAGCGAGCACTGCAGAGCGAGCCCCTTACAAATCTGTCCCCAAGTACGTCTTTGCAGTGGTACAGGGAAAAAGTAGTTTCTCTGATAATGAGCCATCCAAATGCCAAGTGCTGTTCTATCCCAACACAGGAACAGAGCAATTTACTTTCTTTTAAGGTGCACTACTTGCATATCTAGAACAAAGCTTTCATTTATTCTTTATCTAAAGTGCATCAATAAACAGGCTCAGATGGAGTCCATATTTTTCAACACAGAAGATTCTAGGAATAGGCTGTAGCTGCAAGAAAGCTTTAGACGGGAATTAGCCGGAAATTCTTTGGCACACAAAGGTAAGCCGGAGGTCAGCTAGAAAAAATATTTTTATCAGTCATTTCCTTTGCACCACAGCTGGGGAATGCATGACCCGTGACTTCGTTTCATACAGCCTGTGGCCATTCGACTTTTTTCACATTATTATCAGATTACATCAAAATGTGAGTTAACATGTAGCCTGGAAAAGGCATTCGGAAGGCATTCAGGTTTCAGTGGTTCCCCAGCGCTAATTTCTCCATGCTGCATACTCAAGCCCTGTACATAAGCCTGTGGAAATAGAAGTTTTAGCCATCTAGCAGAGGGAATTTAAAGCAAAAATCCATCACTGAAATGGTGTTCATATGCGGGGGGGGCCTATTTCAGCCTCAGATGAGCTCAAAATCCTGAGATTTTGCCCCTTGTCAAAAACTTATGTTGTGTCTGTATGATACATCACAAAATGGGTCCTTTAGGACATTACCATTAGGCTATTAGCAGCAATCTGCATTGGTTTATTTTGTTGGTTAAGGAATTTAAAAATAGTTGTTTTAACATGAATATTAGGACTGCAAAAGGACAGAATTTGGAAATCTATTTTTATTTCTTCTAATTATAAAATCAAAAACATCTTTTTAACACATTATTTTTTTTATGTAACCATAAAATTCATTATGTAATCATCCAAATGTGGACTAAGGCCTTTGGATAGTTATCAAGGATTTGTTATTAAGAATCATTATCAAGCATTTATGCTACAGATATGACCTACTTCAAAGTTCTTGTACCCTGTTAAGGACGTTACATGTTATCTCTTCCTGGAACACCAGGTGGCTGCAGGGAAAGTAACGAGCTACATTTTTTCCCCGTGGTTTACCTTTCCAGCTGGTCACTGAACATCATTCCTTGCATTTTGGACATAGTCTCCTGACTTATATGACATGAAGTGGTGCTCTCAATGTGGGTCTAAATCATAGTCTCAATTCTCAATTTCAACAGGGAGGTCAAAGGCTGAAGGAATAGTCATTGTGATCCTTTCTAGGGTGCAATGAGGTATTTTGCCATGTGCTGCTCCAGAAGAGGCAGTTTGCACCACCATCCTTCTGTGAAAAAGTGACTTTCACTATTGAGGGCCAGCTGCACCGTGCTGAATTCACTTGAAAACACAGGCCAATAACCGGAAGACCGTTAGGGAACATTCTCCCAAGATGTCTAGTCCAGCAGAACGTGCACTTAAAATCACAAGTAGTTCCCAAAGTGACTGTTAAAATCTGCCATTAGCAAGCTTTTGCCTCTGCTGCCCCATCATCCCAGGCCCATGTTGCTCCTGCTTGCCAGAGTGGGTGATGCTCCCCCCCCCAACTCAGCAAAGTCCCAGCCATGGTACACTCTCCACCTGCATCACCTGCTCTTTTGGCAGCACATTAGTCCCCTCTCCAGCCTCAGCATGGAATATACAAAAGCAGATTTAAGGGATGTTCACATGTTTCTGCTGTCACAGCTTTCACCACACAATACTGCCACACCAACACAGGTCTTACTTCTAAATAGCCTATAACAGAGATAAAGTCATCTCCCCGCTTTCATGCCACAACTCTGATTCTACTTGCATTTCAGTGCATGTGAGAAAGCTTCTAGATTAAAATAGATCTATTCAGCATATTTAAAGTGAAATACACGCACGCAAGGTGAGAGATGAAGCAAAAATCTGGACATGCTGTAGCACAGATGAAAACAGAACATCCCAAAAGCAACAGGATAGTTTGCTGCTCTTTGTCTCTGTTATTGCATTGCCTGTTAGTAAATTGCCTGGCACTTCCTACTGTGATATCATGTTGACAATAGCATCTGAAGTTACAAAGTTAACTTTTTGGGCTGTAATTTTTCAAGGCTGACTGCTATCTCAGCAGGAGTGTTTTCCAGAAAACCTCAGCCAAAACAGTTGACTAAGGTACAAGAATGAGATTGGAGGAAAAAGAGGATTTCTGCAGACTGAATGTCTCAACTACTTTTCCTTTGAAAAAATATTGTCACACACATGTTTTTGAACAAGGACTATGGATTGTTGAGACGTGATCATTTCATGCAGGACACATCTGTGAAAACCTGACCAAACTGTCAGCCTGAAAAGACACCAGCAATTTGCACATATTCATAGAAAAGGTTAGGTTTCAGGAACAGCATGCTCGGGACTGCAGGGGCTGGGGCAGAACTTCTTTACTACTGTAGAAATACTGGCTGTGGGTTCGAGAAACTGCAAGAATGAATAGTGTCTGTAATTGCCAAAAACACAGTAGCCCTGAAAAGGGTCTGAGGAGGCGGCTGAGTACCAAGAGAAAGGGCAAAGCCACCTCCCTGAGGTCACTTCCAGTGGCCTCCTGGCCTGCAGCACAGCTTTTCGACTGGGACGTTTCTCAGCCTTTTAGCCCAGTTCATTAGCCCAACCACCATGAAGGTACTGGTAAAATACCACCAGATGCAGAGCTGGCCCACAGGGGCCAGCTGGGGCTTGGCAGGGCTGCAAGCTGGGTATGCAACACGCACACTGCATGGATCTGCACGTAGCATCACGCTCCATGCTGCGGAGGTAGCCCCTAGCTGTTCGCATCTCCCACCTCCCTCACCACCTCTAACAGCTCCGGGCTACGTTAGCCTGATAATTCTGTACTTACTGACCAGACAGCCTTTGGGACAGATTAGTGAAGGTCTGCTAATAAGACATTTCCTGTCTCTCAAAGTCTGTTTAGCTAACACTAAAAGCTTGTAGGAATTAAAAAAAAAAAAAAAATTAAAAAAAAAAAATCTGCTAAAGAGCTGTTGCAGGTCTTCGCAGTCGCTAGCTCAAAGACTGTAAATGATATTTGGCCTTTACATTATGACATAGCTCTCTGCTTAAAAATAAGCATATCCAAAGCATCTTTTATTAATTCATTTGCTGGCACCCAGTATTCCAGCCTGGGCTGCGCGGCTCGTCAGAGGGAGGCTGGGGCCAGGTGGTGCAGTCGCATCTCTGGTCCCTGCCCTAGAACTGTCTGCCCTCCTCCACCCAGTGATGAGATGAGTTTCACAGCCTCATCTGGAGCTCACTGCAGCGCATGCGAGGGGATGCACAACAGGGCAAACCCAGCCCGCTGCTGAAGTGGGATTTCAGGAGGATACTTTGCACAAGAAAGACAAGCAGGACTCCAGCATGCCCCCTTACATGGGGAAAGCAAGGACACAACCCCTGCCAAGCAGGGAGGCAACCCTAAATTATTTAGGGTGAGAACTGCATGTCTACTCCTACAGCAGCCTCATCTAATTGCTTCCATGAGGCTTAACACCACAAACAAACAAACAAACAAAGGATTTAGCAGAATATTTCTAGCGTACTATCGAGTAGGTTCTGTTAGCACTGCTTTGGACACTATAGCTGTGACGTGCAGTTAGATGATGCAACATGAATGCCAGTTCTTTCTGGGAGGGGTTTTTTTTCTCTTTGCAGTTTCCAGGTACATCAATATACAGTGAAAATTACAGCTGGGAAACACCTGACCCAGCTGCTTGCAGATATTGTCTAAGTTAACTCTCTCGTCCTGCCCGGGGAACACTCTCCCAACTGGATTGTGGCAGCAGAGCACCTTTCATACCACTTTTGAAAACACCACACCCAAACCAAAATTATTCCAGGGAAGTCAGCAACTTTCACAGGTAAACATGATGAGATGCCTGCAAATATACCTTAGAGCAGAGTTCCTCCATAGAGCATCACCCAAAACGGCAGGGATTAAATGCAATTGCTAGGCGAAACTACACGATGTAAGAGAGAACTTTCTGCCAAATCACTCCAGTGCCATTTGTGACATGGGGAGATTTACTTTTAAAAATGTGAAAATGACATCATTCATACACTGACAGGCTCAGACTTCATTGTAAATTACTGTCACGGAGGAAAAGGAGTTCTTTGGCACGTGTTCTTCCTCTTCTCCTTTTTCTAACCCTGACCAGAAAACAGTGAGCTCTGTCAGGTTTTTATCCAGCTTGCAGGTAAAGGGTTACAGATTCTAGGAAGTATTAAATGCAAACTTTAAAGGATTTTATTTTCATCTACGGTCACATGACACCTTAATACCCAATGACACTAACTACAGTGTCTCATTAAGAGGTCATGCAAACTCCCAAGCTAAACAAGGCATTCTTACATATTTAACATTCAAATGCAGGAGCCAAGCTGAGCCATGGAAGATTGTATCAGAAAAAAAGCTACACTTCCTGATCTGCACAAAAGCTACAGGTAGGAAAAGTTCTTCCTTTAAACTTGCAACATCGTGCTTTCAAGATAAACTGTTTACAGGGCTTTTTTTCCACTCTCTTTCTTTTTTATCTTTCAGAATAGTCTAATTGTTTTATCCTGAAAATATCTGATCTCACATGTTCCACCTGTTGTAGAATCAGTGTTGTTTTTATACTCGGAAACACAGTTGGCTCAGTGGAAACCCAAACAAAACAATTTTTTAAGCCAAATCTATTTTAAAAGTAATATTTTTAAAGATTTCTTGGTTATTAGAAAGGTTGTGTTAGAGTATGTGGGGCAAAGGAGGAGTTAAGATATCTTTGATGTCTGAAATGAAGGGATTTAGAACTCTTCTGACTTTACTTATACCATGAATTGTGCATTGTTTCAGTCACTTCAATCAAAGTGTATTGTAACTGAGGTGGCTTCCTCACTGAACTTAGACAATTTACAATTTCCCCTCCTAGAATTTGGTGTATTTAAAAAAAATCTTACAAAAGCAAATGAAAGGCAGATGGGGAGTATTACAGTGCTCCATAAAAGGAAAAAAAAAAAATAGGGAGTAAGAGGAAAGTCAGTTAAAACCTAGTTAATAAAGAATTTAAATTACATCACAGCATATCCATTTTTACACGGAGTGATACAGTTTCACTGACAATTGCTGGCAATATTGCAGGACTTCATTTTTTTTTCACTTGTGCTGAAGGATTTTTCCAGGGTACAGCATTAGCATTTTTATCACAAAGATCTTTTTCTCATCACAATTTTTCTTTAAACCATAATTGTTTTCAGACAGTGTTCTGAATACTCAGAATTTTAATCCCTTTATAGGAATTTAGTTAGACATTACATTCTCTAGACCTACAGAATCTATATTTACTAAAAGATCTCTAGTGCATCATAAGATTTCCACTCCTTGAGGATTCCCACTGCACAAAAGCAACAAGCAGTGTTTATTGTTTTACTCTTACAATGGTTGGGTGGTGATCACAAGCAACGTAATTTTTCCTCTGTTTATTCTATAAAATCCATCTCTCTTTCTTCTTCCCACATAACACAAGGGGATACTAAACAGAAGTGGGGAATGACAATACCTATAGCACCTCACTTCAGATAAGCTCTCAACTTTCTTTGGAAAAAAAAAAAGTGTTTTATCATTATGAATACTTAAAATAAATTTGAGCCCCAACATGTCTACCAGTAGTGCTTAAAAAAAAAAAAATACTGTCATCCACTTTCAGGGTGCCCATCTCAAAACATAGTAGGTCTGATGTTCAAAAGGGCCAAGACCCTAGCATGTTCAGCCTGAGACATCAAAACACTTTTTACCAAATTAATTGTACTCCTAACCTCCCAGCAGAGGAGCTCACAACTGTGCTGGTGGGAATATAGCAAGAAGCCACTACACTTTAAAAGAACTGTTCCAAAATTACTATAACTGACCTCTGAACTTAAATTATTTACAAAAATCTATTTAGAAACTCTTGTAGATAAGGGACTTATTTGCCAAGCTAAATTTAAATCTTAAGGGAGTGAGGGGAACACAGCAGCCATCCTCTTACGCAAGCTTTCACTGAGGAGGAACATTGCACCTGACACACTAGGAACAGCCTGCCATGGCCAGTCTCTTTTAAGAAATGTTTGTACAAATTGGGTGTGCCATGGTAAACCAGCACTTAGTAGCTTAGTAGTCAATATAGAGTCAAATGTAGTGTTGTTTCATAGGGAGGACACACAAATCAAATAATTCCTGCTCGTAAACAAGCAAAAAGAGAGGTTCTTGGAAACTGAGATTATTGGAAACCGAAGAGAGATTTTTTTCACCTGGATTTTGAGGGAAGTCAAGCAAACATAAAAATCAAAACACTAGCAGAAGTTTAGAATTGTTTTCTCTTTACCCCAAAACCAGAGCTAAAACAAGCATTGGTCACAAGCCAAACCAGATCTTCCAAAAGGCTTGTAAATCGCAGGAAACTTGTACCAGATTTAAGGCTAATACTGAAAATCATCAACATGATGATTTTTGCACAGCTCCAAGTAGACAGAACAAAGCGAAGGAAACTGTGGCTCCCTTGGAAAGCCCCATTGAAAATGGTGATCGTGCAAGGTAAACATTTGTGAGTGCTGAGGCCCTTCTCTAACCACACAGTTGTTTGTATCTGATCACAAAGAAACAAACTCACTTAAAGTAAGTATTTGCTCTCAGGCTTTACTGAAGGAAAGCCTTTCTTCACATCTTTCAGGAAGGGAAGGTCTCTTGCTGTTTGCACAGTATCTAGTTAAACATGGCCTCAGCATTGTCTACATCTTCCACCGATACCGTCTCACAAAAGACTTGGGGTGGGGGGCACTGAACACACGCAACCCACTGAAACATGTTTGAATTTAGTCAGATTAATAAATATTTGTTTGGAATTTATAATTCTTCCTTCAAACCCTGTTTATCTGAGGATTATATATGGTCATCAGAGTATACCCCATGATTTCCACACAGCAAAGTTGTCACCAAGAGGGCACAGCTAAGGCAAAGCAGGAAGCCAAATCCTGACTGCTCCTGAGCCAGGAGCACCTCATTAGCACCTGATTGTGCTAGAGAAGTAATGGCAAAACTTAACACCCAAGCACGGAAATCATTGATTTTTTGCTGAGCAACATAAGAGTTGTGGCAAGCAGGAGGTATTGCTAGGGAGAATAGTTATAAAAGACAATGTAGTTTTACTTGTTGAAAGTCTGATATCAAAACAGACAAATGAGTTTTGGTAGAAAGGTCAAAAGGGATTATTGGAAAGGGGAAAAAAAAGGCATCATTTTTCCTGTGAGCTCTCCTCCGAGTCACTTTCACTTAGACATATGGAGGAACTTTAAAATTTTATTAAGAGCCAAGTACATTGTTTGAAAACTAAGCACTTAATCACTTACAGCAGGATGCAGGGAAAAAAGGCCCAAGTTCTCTTTTTTGTGTGACGTTTTTATGTCTGCAATTTTTATACAGTTTATTTAACTTCAATTTTTTCACTTTAGCTGCAGAAGTTTACTGCTAAGCCACAGATGCTTTCTGGTTAGAAAAATATTTCTGATTGAATATTCTATTATTAATTTACATAAGTTACCTTTCCATTTGCAATAGCAAGGAGTAAGCCGTCTCCTGGGGCTTACCTTTTTTTGGTGTTACCAGATAGGCCTGGTTCAACTTTGCATCATTTCCCAACTATTTAATACAGTCATGTATTTCTATTAAAGAGCAGTTAATTGTCTGATTTTATGTAAACGAGGTCCAATGCCTTGCTAGAAACAAGCAATCTGCTTTTCTGAAAGAGCTGAATAATAAGGACAAGAGTATCCCATGTCAAGAACACACACCCAATGACTGAAAACCTTTTCAACCTAAGTCCACTCTGAGAACTTTTCATACTGGCTCCAGTGGGAATAGTATCAAATCCTCACACTGTCAACAGAGGCCAAGAGAAAAAGAAACAGCCCAGTGCAAGCTGTGCTAGTGCTATCCAGCACGCTGCTGCCAGCAGAAAGAACAGCACAGAAGCAGCATAGGTTTGCCTGTGCTGGACAGAAGCTCTCCAGACTGTATCAAAAGAAGTTATTTCACTTCTGCCCAATCTCCCTTGCTCAGGACCGGTGCATCTGGATGTGAAGGCACTTCGCCCAGGCAGGCTGGCATTAATGTCCTCTTACAATACACTCAAACACAGAGTCTCTGAAGGCAGCTTTAAGGCAGGAGAGGTGGGGGTTGTCCCAAATGAGCCATATGGAGTCACATTCCCATAGTCCTGAGGACCTGTCAGGCTATGGGTCTGTTCCTCCTCTGACTGCCTGTCCTCCCCCCTGTATTTATTGTCATGACTTTATTTATTGACCAGGCTGTATTTTTTACACTCACTTCCCCCTTCATCCCACAGCCACTTTACAACACCATTTTATCAGCAGTAAGATTTGGGAGTGCCCAGCTTTATCTACCTTACTAAGCACCCGAGCTTTGTGCAACAGCCTAGGATGCAGAAAGCACCACCTATGCCCTGCCACAGCTGCCCAACAATTTCCTCCTCTCCCTTCTGGGCTGCACACTCCCTCCTACAGCCGCTTGGGTGCCAGGGGCCCTTCCCAGGGCTGCGGTGCCAGGGTACCTCCCAGCTCCCTGACTGCGGCCGGCAGCCAGCCCAGGGGCTCCCTTCCCTGCTGCTTCTCTTGCTCAGCTAAGCAAATCCACACTGCTCCTCCTTACAGGCAGTTCCTTTCCCTCAAACAAAAAATGTTATCAGCTCTTACTCCTCTTATGGCATACAAGTTTGATAGTGATTGCATTTGCATGATTTTAACACTACTAATTTGCATGGAGCTATTCCTCTCATCTACCCAAAGGATAAGTCTCAGGCAAATTCATGCTTTTGAAGTAAGCTGGGAGTCTTGTTCACTTAGAGCTCGGTGGAAAGCAAGCAGTTACAGTCAGCTGTCAGGAACCTGAATAAAGCTTTGTTAGGGGCCCCTCTGTCTCTTATTTTTGGTTTGGGTGTGGCATGGAAAAAACAATATTTACCATCTCAGTAGCTGTGCCCTTTGTGTATTTGTTTCCACATTGCCTTTCCCCAGGCGAATTTCACAGATGTTGCACGGCTTGATGTCAGCCCTGCATTTCTGTTGTCAGAATATGTGTATGCCTCCACTGAACATTAGCAGTGAACAGGCAATGTCTGTGCAGCAAAGATAGAGATTCAACTGCCAGGCACTGTTTCAGAGGAAAACGTGGATAAAGACCAAAAATACAATAATAATTCATTTGCAATGTAAACAAAACAAAAGCTACAGTAATCAGCCCTAAACTGAAGGCCTCCAGGGGCTGAGAAGCTACAGCCATGTGCGATGTCCAATTTCTGTCCTTAACATCTCTTTTTAAATTAAAATAACTTGGGAATATTTTCCATTGCTTTGGATGAATGCACACAGATTGCTGAAAGGCTAGCCCATACTTACTAATATACATTAAAAATTAATGCTTAGTGCAATTATCCAAGTGCAATTATCCAAGTAATTACCTTCTATAAAAACATTTCCATTCACTTTATATAGAGTACAAACATATGGATTTGATAATGCACAGATGATCAAAAAACCCCAAAGACAGTTGAAGAAAATAGAGCAAAGCCAAGGACAAAGAGCTAGATGCTAGGGGAAGGCCAGCTTGCAGATTTCACAGCCAACACCAGCACCAAGTATTCATCAAACTACAGCCTTAGCTTTGTCTCATTTCTCTGCCACCCTTCCGTGATAAAGCTTTACCGTGACAACTGAACTTTCCTCCTGAAGAAAGTGAGAAAGCACCTATTTAGCTCAGAGCACATACTGTTACCCACATTTTGCATGTGTGGGAAGGCCAGGCTTGAGAAGCAAGGAGCTAAATCAGCCCCATGGCTCCGTGAAGGAGGCAGAATTTTAATCCAAGTCCCCCAAATGCTCTAAGAGCCAAATCTGCCTCTAGAGACTAACACCCTTTAAAAGTCCACCCCAGTATCAATAACTTTCTTGTCATGGGGCAATATGTTGGACTGGCCAATAAGTAAAGTTCTAACACAGAGGCAAAAGGTATTTACTTTATGATAGAGCTACCTGAGACCATTTATAGCCATGGTATAAACTCTTTGGAACAAGAAATTCTGCTGGAAATGTCAGCCTGTTAGGATGCAGCATCATGAGCTGCTCCACTGCTGAAACACAATCCCACAAATCAGACTTAATTGTGTAATTTTCACTGGTAATTTTTGTGAACACAGCCCATTCTTTTGCACAAGATTAAAAGAAAAATGGAAAAAGAAAAAAAAAAAAAAAAAAGAAAAGGATTACTAAGGTGGCTTGTTGCCAGACAATACTAGGTCTTTTAAGGCAATGAACACTTTTCTATAGCTTTCAAGTATTGTTCTACTGAGAAACTGAAAAAGGTTGCAAACACAATCAAGATAGGCAATTCAATAATAAAACAGAAATGCAGCTGTATTTCACTGCTATCTCACCATTACCATATCTTACCCACATTTAGACCTTTCTAATGCAGTTGGCAATATTTTGGATCTGCCTTTTGATGAGAAATAATTATTGTGATTATAACATAAAAACTCTTTGCTCTTGTTCACGAAATCTTGTGTCTAATCAATCCCCTATCCACCCATCATCATTCTATGTCTGTGAAGGAAATTAGTTTAAAATAACCAAATGGAAAAGTTCACAGGCACTCTAAACAGCTCTAGATTAAATTATCTCTATGCTTTACACATTAATCTAAGTGCTGTATTTAAAAGAAAAGAAAAACCCTTTGAGACAAAATGAACTCATAGGAGAAAAAGTCATATCATATAAAAAGGTCTTTATTAAAGTATTGTATCAGAGACTTTTGTTGAAAATTTGAGTGTGACATTTAGCATTTTCTGGTTTTCTCATTTAAAAGGTTTGTCATCCATTTTCATAGTACTTTGTAACTATGGCCCAAATAATCCTCTGCTTTTCTGCTCTCTGATGACCATTCTATATGTGAAATGTTCAGGTACAATAAGGTAAAAAAATGCATCCTAGTATGTTTCCCACATGTGTTACGTAGAAGCAGTACCATGTGGGAGGAGCACCTTCAGCAGTGAAACTGTGATAAAAGACACCTCCTTCCAAAAAAAGAGTGAAGGAAAAAGAAATACATTAGGTGTATTAACATCTTTCAGGCTGTCTGATCTGAGAGCTGGTACAGTTATAATCTGATAAAGATACTGATTTATATGGCTTATACTGTTTTAGATGGATTCCTATTTCTAATGTATGTATTTGATCCTTCTCAAACATCCCCATAGCTGACTGGGTCTAAGCAGTTCTACTTACAGGCTACAAGATCATCTCAGAAATAACTGCTTGAGCCAGGCACACCATAGCCTTGCCATTCACTGAAATACCAGATTCTAAATGTTTGGTGCCCCTACATGCTAGGCATTCAGCTGAACTGTGGACCACCAATATCTGGCACAACTAACAATACTATCATTTTTTCTCACAAAATAAACCAACTCTGCTCCCACAGCACGTCAAATTCTTCTGCTGAGGAAAGGATCTTCTTCAGGTGTCCCAACACAAGCTATATTGCTTATCTGGATTTCATGCTGTGATCCAATTAAAAAGCAACAAGGATAGGAAATAAGGATGAAAGTCACAAAATTGATTTTACCACTGTTTTCACACAGGACAACTGTGTAAGGAAAGTTAGAGTTTGAGGTTTGGTTGATTGGTTTTTAAGGTGAGCAAAGTCTAATTTTTCTTTCAAACTCACTGTCTCATCTGCACCAGTATTTTTTTCTCCAGACTTTGCATTTACTTTTTCTACTCCATTCTTCTGTGTACACTTTAGTCCAAACAGCCTTCTAATTCTCAGACCAGCTAGTGGCCATGAAATTTGGGCAGGAGACTGAGTTGTTAATTCATGGTGTTCTCTTTCAGTCTTGCCAGGAAAATACAAGTTATGGCTGAGGAATGTATTTATAGCATGTGCTTTGTGGGTCATACCTACTCATCTGTGTAGGATTCACTTTGGGCTAGCAGTAACAAAGCAAGGATGAAACTCTTGCAGACTCAAGCTATTCATAAACAGGTTTCAGGATCTTTTCCTTCTGTTTACATTCCAGTTTGAAAACCCAGTTATAACTTGAAATCTTTCAAAAGGATTTTCCAGTCTGCCAGACACACAAAATACTTTTTTCCTGTATGTACCCAAATTTCCTTTGAAACAAGGAAACCAACATTGACTCTTTTTCCTGTGGGTTCTGTTTGCCCTTTAAGGAGATAAAGTTTCATGTTTTCCCCCAAAACCTGTTGAATTGCCTTAACCTATTAAGCTGCCACACATGTTAAATTGCCTTTGTCACACGATTTTGAAGTCTGTAAACCATTGAATCTTCTAATCTGATGAAATTATTTTCCATTATCTGTGTCATCCCAACTTGATGCAAAAAGACAAATCTGCAAAAAATTGTTTCATAAGATTAGTATTTGAGATGTGCACCAGAAGCATGGCTTACTGCAAATCTGTGGTTTGTACTGCTGTAACAGCTGCACTAAATGAGTATTTGTTAGGATAAAGTAAACCTGACTGAATTTCTCTGAAGTACAGTTAGGACAGATAATCCCACAGTGGTATGCTCTCCGTGTGACAGGGCTTGTATTGTTCAGTATCATGCCATGAAAGAGCCTAGATTTCTATGTTCTACTCTTGACATGAAATAAAGTTAATCATAGACTGAGATTTCTTTGTTTGGTAAAACAGATTTTTTTCTGGCCTGTTCAATTCTACTTTATGTCACATTCCTACAGCCTGCAATATTCTTCTGTGCACAGAACACACTGTGCAGCACAGTGCTAATGCAGTTGAACAGCTCAACTAGATACTGGCACAAATTCTTTAACCAAGGACTGAGTCCCTCAAGAGCCACCTGTTTTCTAGGTTTGGCCTTCTGTTTCCCAACCTGTGCAAGTCTCTATTGTTATCCTACAGGAATTGTACTTTATTCAGGTTGTTTTGGTTTTCCTTATCTCCATGGCATCCCCAGGAAGGAGCATAATATCCAAAGATATCATAAAAGTGCCTTTTGTGGTCCAGAAGATATAGAGGTTTTCTTGAATAAGGTTCTGTAAACTTTACAAAAGAAACTAAATGAGTAAATATATTACCACCCAGCAAAAGCCATGCTCCCTCTCCCAAACAAATGGAAAGGTTAACTCCATCAAGCCCTGCAGATTCCAGAGTCCTTCATCCTCAAAACTTCCTCATCACACAGCTCTCACAGCTCATTTGACAGAAGGAAAATTAAGCTTAAATTGGCAAAGACCCCATTCATTTATGCCAAGAAAATCCCACACAATTTGGAAATAATCAATAGCACCGAAATCCCCTCCTACCTACCACATGGAGCCCAGACTCCAAAAATCTGCGGGGTCTATCTCTTGGGTGGTATTGAAACAAGCCTGTTTGCAGAACTAGCTTCACCTTCCTCCCATGCCACTTTCCCACACAGGGAGATATTTTGCTACTTTCCTCCCACGGAAAAAACAACACACCTATGTGGAAAATGAAGGCTAGAACATCATAAACCTGGAAAAGCCTGATCTGAGAAAATTTTCTCCTCCCTGAGCCAGTACACTTTTCTCCCAGTAAAATGCTGTATTTCTAGTCCAGGAAAAAGCAACACAACATTAGCACTCCTGTCAATGAGCCCTTTTTGAAAGGCCTGGTGACAAAGGTATGCCTGAAACAGAGCGTGTGCTTCACCTTTCTTTTTTTTCCAGGCTTTCTTTTGCTTTCCAGGAGGCCTGAATGTCTCTTTATGAAAGCAAAGGCTGCAAGTCGTTGCCACAAAGCTTTCCACGAATAGCCTTTTTGAAACATCCAGGTTTGATGCCTGGAAGACTCAGGTGTTTGTTATTCACGGTGTGCAATTCACCAGCTCCCATTATACTTCAGGGCTTTTGCCCCCTCCCTTCCTGCAGGATTTCCCTGTATACAGAAGCTGTAGGTGCTTTGTCTCTGAGTTACCTTCAGTTTTTCCGCAGTCTTTCCTTGTTTGTATTACAGCAGCGTCTGCAGGCACCAGAAGCGATAAAGGCCTCATTGCTCTGGCTGTCACAGAGACACCTAATAAGACATATTCTATTTAGACATTTATAGATTACCTAGACAGTTCCAGACTGGATTCAGACTTCTGGCGCCTGCTTACTTTAGTGAGAATAAGGAAGCATAACCCAATCCCATCTTGCTTATTAGTAAAGAATACACCACCCTTAAGAAACAAACGCTCTGGGTTTTAATTCCTTCGGATTTAGGAGACACTTAACCACAGGTACCTGAAATGGCAAGTGATGGGTGATATCAGGAGGCCACAATGTAATGTGGCCACTGCCTCCTGTGGCTTTGACAGCACTGGGTTCCGGTGTCTGTCCTCTGCATGGGGTGGGTGCAGAGCTCACCCAGAGCATCAGGGACGCTTCAAGGTCAGGGAAACACCAGGTTTGTGAACCTTAAGTTGCTTTGGACAGTGTGGCTATCAAGCTGCCTTGTTCAGACAGAAGGGTACCTGCCACAAGCATGCTGATGTCAAGCCCAGTAACAGGACGTTAGACAGCTCTACAGATTTTGCGAAGCAAAAATCTTATACATAATAGGAACTAATATCCCACACACCTAGACAGGGCCTTTTTGAATTGTTCTGCTGTGATATGGCACTTGACTGCTGCCAAAGCTGTGTCTCATGGACCACTCCTGCAGCCCACCCACTGCTGGGGCAACAGAGAGCACAGGCAGGCAGCACCAGCAGGAAAACTACAAACAGACTGCTGGGTGTGAAGTCAGGCCTCTTAATCACAAAGCTGTTCTCCCCAACCATTGCTGCACCAAAACCAGGCAGCTAATTGCCTTAATATTAATGTTTGCCACCTGTTTCCTTCTTAGGCTTTGCCTATGGAGACATCCTTTCCCTAAGCCTGAGTTCTGAAGTTTCCACACTTCTTTAATGTCTGTAAAACTTTCTACTATCTGAAAAAGTAACAGAAGAAAAAAAATATAGTATCACGAGATCTTTCAAAATAGCTTGAGCTAGCCAAGCTTTGTTTCTCATGTACAACATCACCTGCAATGTATTCCTTTCCAGAGGCAACAGTAGTGAAGAGTTTCCACTCACCTCTCCCTATACAGGCTACAGTAGGGCTGGCATTTTAAGACAATGTCACAACAGCACAGGCATTGCAAATAAAACAGCAGGCTTGTTTTGCTAACTCCCTCGTTGGTTTCTGTCTATTAAATACCACCCGAATAAGGAGATTCCTTTGTTAGAGGAAGAAAGGAGGAAATCAGCAGAGTGCTGCCTCTGTGTCCTTTCACCTCTGGGGAAAACCTCTCCCCACCATTGCTGGGGGCCACCAGACGCAATGCTCAGAGGCAGTGCCCAAGGGGACACCTTTGAGATACCCTCAGCTCCAGCTGTCTTAGGACAGTGCAATGGTTTCAGTGAGCATCAAGGTCTCTGGTTCACAGGCTCTCACTTTATGGGCTCAGATTAAGCTCTAGCCACAGCAGACAGGGGTTTTTTCAGGACTTTTCTTCACTGTGAACCTTCAAATTATTTTTTTTTTTCCTTTTGAATACATACAGAACAAGGAATAGGTGAGAAAAAGGCTGTCTCTTGCCAGCAGTAGAGCATCACAAACATTTAGCTGTGACAGGAAACTGTGCCACAAGTCACTCACATGTCACTTTTGCTGGAAGAAAGTTTTGCTACAGAGAAAATAAAAATATAAGCTTGACACATTTAAAGGATTTCCAGAGGTAATATGCCAGATAGCACAGTGAAAAAGCCTTCTTTTCTGCAAAGGACAGAAATATCTTATTCCTTCAGACCCCTTCCTCACCTCTTCACAATGGGCTGTGAAGACTGAAGCTTGATCAGATAGCAGAATGGTTAGGAAAGCATCGACTACATTTTTATGCATATTTGCCAGTCCATCCTAGCTGAAATGAATTCTGGTGTCTTTCTGACATGAACAAGGCAGGATTTGATAGAATCTAGCAGCTATCTGGGTCTCCATCAGCAACTCAACCACTTTCCTCTTACTTCACCATCTCATCTTACCAGCACTCTGATCCAAACCAAGAAAGCAGCTCAGTTCTTTGAAAATCAAACTGGCAGCCTGACAAGGAGCACAAAAACTAGCCCTGATGTTTTTTCCAGGGATACAAGAACCTCAAAGCTCTCTCAAATAGGGAAAGATCATCACAAAGATCATACTATAAAGTTAAGGGGTAAAGGGTCTTTTCACAGAGAATTTTAAACAGAAACAACAAACAAAAATTTGGGGCTTTTTTCTCCTCAACCAGAACAAAGCTGTATTTTTGTGGCTTCTGTAAACCAAACTTATCATTCTCTGTTCACTCTTATTACCACATACCATTTGAAAAAATATGTGTACAATAAATGTGAATGTCTCTAGATGTCAAAATGTTGGGAAGTGTGTATGGTGAATCACTACAACAAAAGACCTAGAACACTGCAGTGGAAGGGACAGCACTAACCCTTACATGCTCCAGTGTCCCCAGTCCATACAGACATCCCTGACACTCGGACTTGAGAAACAACCTGAACACTTGAGGGGGAAAAAAAGACATTATTACTGGGGATATTACTAATTTTTACTCTTCATAGATCACTTAGGCCCTCAATTAAAGGTGTTTTGTGAAAAAAAAAAAAAAAAAAAAAAGGTGCTGCATCAATATTGCCTTTGGGGTGCATAATGGAGGTCTAGGATTTTGATTTTAACTGATTTTAACATTAAAAAAACAAGTTTTGTCAAAGCTGGGGAACCATCCACTGTGAGAATCAAATCACATGACTGAAGGACTGATATATCTGATTACATTGCAGAAAAAGGAAGTTTTTGCTACAATTTGACCATCCTCCGCAACTCCAAAATTTAAGTAAAGCACATTCAAGATGTGATACACAGCTTTTGTTAGCATAAAATCAAAAGGAACACTGATTAACAAAAACCTTTGCACTGTCTGCTTAAAATCCCAGCAATACATACAAATCACACCAGTTAGTTTAGTTAAACCTACAAGAGAAAAATGAATACTTGAATTTGAGACCTCTTTACAAACTAAGTGATCAACGACTGCAAACAGTGAGGATGTCTCTCACCATTTAAAACTATCCCTTTGGTTTCAATCCTTCATCTGCAAATTGCAAGTAAATACCAACACATGGTAACACCCATGGAAGCCAGTCTTGCACCAAGGGCACTGCAGGGGTCTCTCAGCACAGAAGCTGTGAGAATCCAGCCAGTATTAAATGCTGCAATAGCACTCCTTAAACTGCAAAACCATTGCTCAGAGCAGTTCACGGAAAGACCAATGTGTACTGCACACACAACTCTAAAAAAAAAAGTGTGGTGTTGCACTGTCATAGTTAAACTGAAGCTATTTTGTCCATAAGAATGATGCACTGACTTTAAATTGGTTTATCTTGATTAGTTTACTCTTGCTTCACAGAAGTGCCATTTCTGTAAGCAAACAAGGCTTCAGTCTTAAGTAGATGCTTGGACTGTCGGTCTCCTATGATTAGCAATTTTAAATTAAGGAATAGGTTGCAAGAAAAAAGTAATTTCATGCTTCAAAAAGAACTTTTATTTATTTCAAAGGCTTGTAACCTAGAACCATCACTCTATAATCTTATCCAAGTGTTGATGTCATCAATGCATATTAAAGCAGCTTGTAATTAAGTTAAATAAACAAAACAGATGCTGCTGAAGAAATGCCCAGCAAGAATTTCTATTTCTAGATAAAACTGCTTTAAATGCATAACCAATTCTGTTAACTGTGGGATGTGATGCACACAGCTAAGTTTATAGGTGTTTAGTGAGAGTTTTGTGCCATTTAATATATCACTGTGAGCACTCAGCATGAAGATAATTATATAAACACAGAAGGGTGGGCTATAACCTCCACTTCTTCTAATTAAAGAAGTATATAAATTGCATAAATCATAGCCAGTAGCATTTGCTCTGGGATGCAACAGTATTTACTTTCTTTCTAAAAGGTTTCATGTGCCCAGACCAAAATAAGTCGTTTTTCAGTTTTCTCAGCTCAGATGAGCATACACACAAGACAGCCATTCAGAGAACATTTTCTATATTTAAACTCTGTCAGTTAATAGCGCTGTAACCCCAGTCCTGTCCAGGCCACAACATGCTCTTAAGAAATTTAAACTGGATCAGTGTGGAAATCTGTAGCAGAGAGAGAAGAAATAAAAATTGGGTCAGTCTAATTGAATTGCAGTAGCTTGTCTGAAAAACACCTTTGCTACCCACTTTGAAAGGGCATTAGAGACCACATTAGGGAAATGTTTTCATTTTCAAAATCCTCATCTTTGCTACTGCCTGCTTTGCTCAGAGGACTCACTGCTGATACATCCTCCTGAACTTTTACTTGTCTGGAGAATTAAAATATTTCTAGCATTAAAGCTAGAACTTCCAAATGGACCAGGAGAAGCTAGCTTCAGCAGATTTTATGTGCCTTTTAGGCCCTTAGGTGCACATTAAGGTTTTTCAAAAATGCCTGAGTTTCTCACCCAGAGCAGCTACCCTGCTGCAGTGTGGTCTTGGTCTGTTTCATCCAGCATGCTGCCCGCACAGAAAGCAGAAGGAGAAAAGTGTAGAGCTGTTGACTACTTTGGCACTGGGGCTTTCTGGCCTTTGGGACAGATTTACACCTGCCTCACACGAGTGAAGGAACTTCAGGAAAAGCATTAAGCCTCGTAACACTTCACCTCACTGACACCAGCTCCAGCCTTGACTCTCCAGCACTAGGTGCTCCGGGAGAGCTGCACATGCCAGGAAGCTGTCAAACTCCCTGGGACTGCAACCCCCATCCCCTAGGTGTGGCAGGGGTTGATGCTGTGGGTGCAGGTGTTTCATAACAAATTATGAAACAAATACACGTGTCATCTTGAGCATCTATTGGTCACATTGATTACTGATGTAAGATGAGCTACAGAAATGCATGCCAACTATAAAATAATGGTCCATCCATTTGTTCCACTCAGTATCATACTTCCTAAGCAACAGAAAACCTGTCTCCACCCTCTCAACAAAAACTCCCTTTCAGAAGGAAGATATACCCTACCAAAACCAGGAGAGAGAAGCAGCAGGAGCCGCCACTGTGACCCACTTATCCTTCTAACTAGAGGAATATACACTATTAAAAACTAACTTTGATAGTTCAGGGCTTCCTACACACTAACAACAACAAGCAGGAACATATATAATATGTACATAACAAAAGTGATGGGGAAAACCTGCTCCCAAGTCTGTGTTTGCTAGCACTGAATATTCAAAATGTCATCTGAAGCACCTCTATTCCACATCAGTTAATTCTTTGATTGTCTCAGTGTAATCACACAATTACGAACTATAATGAACAGTCTCACTCTGAAGTTGGGGCCTTAAAGGCTGCATATGTTATCCAAATATATAAGTGAATGCTAAGCACACTGGGATTCTTTCAACCACAAATCTGCATAATGACAATTGTTTCAAATGTTTTAATAGAAGAGTCATGGTCAACTAATTATAGCACAGAATATTTTGCTACTATGTCTGCTTGAAAAGAAAAGAAATATAATTCCTCAAAGTTCCCCACTTTTCATAGCCTTGATCAAAATAAATTTCTTACCTCTATTAGCACGATCACAGAATCACACAGAATCACAGAATGTCAGAGATTGGATGGGACCTCGAAAGATCATCTAGTCCAATCCCCCTGCCGGAGCAGGAACACCTAGATCAGATCACACAGGATCTTTACTATTAAGGCATTTATATAATTTTTTGACTGAATCGCTAATCTTCTGACAGGATTATAGACATAATGTGCTTCCTATGGGGATTTTTTCTACTTACAGAATCAGTCTGCAATATTCTCACTGTCTAAATTACAGCCCGTGATTTAATGTCATCCATTTCCATATCCTTAAAAACGTGAATGGAGGGAAATCCCATTTCTATAGGAGGCTCCCCATGTCTCTTGCTGACAGAAAATCTTATGAGCTTGTGACAGTACATTACACTCTTCAGAAACCTTCACAATTTTTGTAACTAAATTAGATGTTGCTTTGTCACCACTGCTTGAAAATAGTCAGAGACCGGGAGATGACTGGGTGTCTGGGAATACTGCTTATAGAGACAAGTCCTAAGCAAGATAGATGCAACTCAGATAAAAGGTGGCAAGACTGGCTAATCACATGGATATATTTGCATCAGGTAGTGCATGCCACATCAGAGAGTTTTAATGAAAAAGGCAGCAAAAAGAGAAGACAGTCATCCAAAGCACACACATCTGCCCTTCCCCTCCACCAGTAAATACGTGATTGTTATAAGAATATAGACAACATGAGCTCCCTGGTTAAGTGCAAGCAAGGAAAAGATCCACGGCACATCTGCCGACCAGGGCTGCAGGGAGCAGAGCATCAGGGAAGCAGCACGAGGTCAGGCTTACGGCATGTCCTTGGCTCTGCCCAGCTGTAAGTCACCTCTTACCATTATGTGACATCCCAGCATTACAGCCAGGCACT
The DNA here is from genome assembly GCF_000699245.1 of Pterocles gutturalis. Lineage (NCBI taxonomy): Eukaryota > Metazoa > Chordata > Aves > Pterocliformes > Pteroclidae > Pterocles > Pterocles gutturalis. The sequence continues at coordinate 28,998 of NW_010118248.1, read as the reverse complement.
GAGCCTGTGTTTTCCAATAAAGCAGAAAAAGGCTGAAAACAAGCCTTTCCCACAGTGCATGCCTGTGAAGCTCCTGAGGCACCCAGAAGCAGGTCGGACAGCTGAAAGCAGCACATGACTTGCAGAGAAGGCCCTGCCTTTATCAGATGCTTCAGCAATCAAGCAATAAAACCACACAGAGCTAAGTGTAATAGTCCTCAAGTCCAAGTGATTCACAGTCCAGCTTTTACCAAGCTTAACAACCACATAAGTTTCTTCCCCTTGGAGGAAGGCCCACTGCTGTGGAGAAGACATGGCAGAACATGCAGCAATGAAGGCTAAACTGCAATAAATTTCAGTTCCCATTAATGTGTGCTGTGAGCCCTGGTAAAAAGAAGAAAAAATGCAGCCTCCTCCACCTTCCCAACACTGAAAATGGCCTTATCCAGCAATAACATGAGGCCAACAGCTGGGGGTGATGATTTACTTTTTCAGCCATCCCTACGTAGGACCCAGAGTGTGCAACACAGCCTTCACAGGAAGTCGTGCTGATAAAACCAGGCTGATGAAGACTTTTTACATTATAAAGTGCTGTCAGGTGTAGCTTTAGTAATAATTTAAGAAATTATTACAGTCTTTTGATTAAAGCTGTTTTAGATAGATCAGAAAGCTAAAATATTTATTCTACAGTTAAATGAAAAAAAATGTTCTCTTACAACAAACACAAAGACCTAGCACACCAGTCACCCGGTGTCTGGCATTCATTGCAAACATTTCCCAGAATTACCAGTGTCAATGTCTGGCCAGTACAGTTATAAGTGTGTTTAAATATTTAAACTTAGAAAAGAAGCAGCATTTTTTTGTCTGAAATTTGTAATGGATTTTCTTGTTTTGGCATGAGTGTTTAAAAAACAAGGATCATGGATCTTGTCAGGATATGAGCATGACAGGGAACGGAAGAGATGTCTGAGGTTTTTGCCTGATTAAATTGTGCAGCAGCTTGCACTCTTAACACTCACTCTGAATCTTAAACACCAGATAAATATTCATAAATGCACTAACCAAAGGTCTGGTAATGTTGTTCTGAAATTTAGAGGCCCAATTCTCTTTGAATCCCCAGAGAGAGAGGTTTTGGGCAGGACCTAAGCAACAACAAAAAACAAACAAACAAAGAAAAAACACCCAAAACCACCACCACCAAACCCCAAAAAAACCCTAGAACCAATACTGTCGGTACAACATCACAGGGTTTAAGCAATCATATGACAGTGGATGCCATTCTGCACCTAAAGTTTCCAGAATGCTCTCACACCTGTAGGCAATACAGGGAGTGAAAAGCAACATTCAACCATTTTTTTCAGTATTTTTGAGCTTATTTTTCAGTATTTGAATAAAGCAGCACTGTTTTCCAATTTTCTCTACTTAAAGATTAACTCCACATCTCGGAGACATTCATGCTAACCAAAAAGACCCATCCACAGAGAGCTCAAACAATGCTCTTAGTAACTCTTTCTTCTAAGAAGAGCTGCATTTCTCAGAATACATTTTTCAAAGTCCTCTAGCTATTAGAACAGTGAAATCCTACACTTCACTGTAGCCTAACGGGAAAGTGTAACCATCTTATGTAATATAAATACCGGGGAACATGCAATAGGATCAAAAAGGGGGCTATTTCATAATGGAGCAAACAAAATTCTTGCTCCCGCATAAATAGTCAGAATCATTGCTATCTATAAATTTGTTACTGAGTGAAAGAGTGCAATGAGGTTTCTATAGAAAACAACAAATGCTATCCAGCATCACAACAGTAAATATGACAAAATCACATACAAGTTTTAAAAAGTTAAAAGTTTTAGGAAAATGTAAGTCTTCAAATTCAGAGACTTAAGCCACGGTGGATGTGACGCAAAAGTTGAATAATATGAGCTCCCTGAGGGCTGTTTGCACAATTTCTTCAGAGTTATCTGATGCTGACCACAGCACTGAACTGGGGTCTGATCCAGCCTGACAGCTTCTGTGTCTCTTTACACAGGTAGAATTAAAAATACAAGAAAAATTAAAAAATGCACAGATGTTCCTGATGATCCATTGCAGGGACGGTTTTAAAAAGAATAAGCTTCCCCTTCCCCCCCCCCCCTTTTTTTTATCAGAATCTACTTGTTTTTTTTTCATATTATAGTTGAATTCTTGATGATGGAAAACAGACAAAAAAACCCACTCTTTTTGTTTTCCCCTAGAGTTTTCTGTAGCAGCCATTATTAATGTCTTTAGTTAGCAGAACTCAGGTGGAACCAAGAAATCAGGAGCTAACCTGCAGCTCCTTTGTGGCTCTGATCTGGGTGTGCAAAAAACAAGGATTTGTTGCAGTCATTGGCTTGCCACCTGCCTGAGGCATTCAACTGTATCTAGCACAATGATGCTGGAAAGCTTCCATGAGTGAACACACAATAGCTTTTGTATGTTTACAGCATCTGGGAAAGGGGTGGGTAGGGCGATTTCTCTACTGTGTTTCCAGAGCAAGTCAAACCCATTAATTAAATTTATGCTCTTGTCCTTTTTCAAAAGGAAAAACAGAGCTAATTTATGGGCACTGACAGCTGCAGGAACCAGGAGCTGGTTTTGTTCACTCCCTCCCCCTAATTAATTTTTAAGCATCTAGGTAGGCTGATTTCTCAGATTCTGATCATATAAAAGGCTGCATGTCCTCATCTAATACAAAGAAAGAAAAGGAAGGTGCTCCACACAGAGTACCATCTGTCAGATTGTCATAGTTTCTCAGTGCTGGCTGAATAGTGTCTGCAGGAATTGGGTACATGAACATCTCTGTGCCCAAGCAACTTGCAGGATGAAGCCGTAAAAGGTCCCACTCATAAGATATTACTTATCTAACCATTATTTCGCTTGTCCTGACAACAAAAACTTTAAAATGAGAAAGTAGTACCTGAGGAACAACCTAATCTACTGAAAAAAAAAAAAAAACCCTAACTTTTTTACAACAGACACAGGGAAATTGCCACAAATACCTTCTTCTAGAGGGAAGAGAAATGTCTCTGTATTGCCATAGCACATAGCGATATACTCAAATAGCAATATACAGCAATACACCAGCATGTTATTTTCTTCTTCTAGGTTCTTTAAACAGGAGACAGTTTGCAAGCATTTTGGTCTGAAATCTGGAGGTAAGCGATCAGAATGCATTTAACACCCAAGCTAAGAACACAAAACTCTTAGAGAAATAGAAAATTTTGTATGCTGAACTTTCACCTTAGGCTTCTGGGAGATTTTTATTAATAAAGAACTATACAAATATAGACAGAATTTATTGACACTGCAACACCTGCCCAGCAGAGCCATGTGCTGCTGTCGCAGACACTGCCAATAAAGATCAAAGTTTGCCATGCATTATAGAGCTAACCCAGGGTGTTCTATGTTTTATACCATGCTGTAGACCTATATTGACCTCTACAGAGTGAAAGGTTGAGCCAGATGAACTCTGGAGCTTTCTTTCAATCAATTATTTTATGATTCTCTATGACACTTTATAAAATATAAGACAAATTTACTTGCTGTGATTCATAGTTCAGGCAGCAGAAAGTCTGCTAGGAACAAGGACACTACTATCTAAAACAGCTCACCATCACAAGTTGCCAGGAAGAAACGGAAAGCAGCTGTCACGGTCCAAAAAAGTAGTGGAACAAACGGAACAGTAAAACACCTCTTTTTGTCAGTGACACAAAGAGACCTCACTGAAAGACAACTATAGCTAAGAACCTGTATCTAGACACAAATCAGCACATGATAGCGGACTACAAGATCAACTAAATGGACAACACTATCCTAAGCTGCCCTAGCTAATGGAAAGGTGGCAATTCTCCAGAAATCTCTTGTACATATTTGAATACCACTTCTTACAGTCCAACACACCAGAGGTTTACAACATTTTCAATTTATGGCAAAATGAACAAAACTCAACTCACACAGGTGGCAACTGGAAGGTCAGCAATGCACCCAGGAACTGGCAAGACCATGGAGCTCTTCCAGACAATTACTGCCTGTTTTCAGCTGTCAATGAAGATCTCTCCTTTTGTTAGCTTGTTTTTACCACTCAGGAAACAACCTGTGCCTTTTCAGTTACTGATCAGGCACTCCACAAATTGGGGACACTGGTCAGATCTCAAAGAATTGCTTAACAGTCTTCATTCCAGTGTTAACAGATGCATGGTATCTCAGTTACCTGCTTATGTTCTTCATGCAGCTAGAGATAAGTTTGATATTTACAAGGGGCATAATAACAAAATTCAAGAACTAGTGTACTGATAATTATACAAAAAATCTTGAAAACCTTTCTGAATTCAAGAAAGATTGATAGAATAACTAACCTCAACATGATTATATTTCCTAGGTGTTTTTTGTAAAGAAAACTGACCATTTCTCTTCCTCCTTAATCCCCCCAGTAAACCAAGACAGCTATAGTAACCTGTATTTTCACTTCTCAACCCTACAGAGCTTAGAGGAGAAACTTTACAGTTGAAAGATTATTTCTTCACTCCAAGCATTCATAGAAACTATTCAGGATTTCAAAATCAGCTTTGATTTTACAAAACTCCATTTCATGACCTTGCAACAGAATCTTAAAGGCTTTGATTCCACTCCTAGCAAGGTCAATCGCAGTTTTACCATCAACATGCAGCAGGACTACATTTTATACAGTACCCCATATACAAAATGCATCTCAGCCTGCCTTGTACAAAGAGCACATTAATACAACCATATGTAAACAATTATAGTAAAACACACAGGCAGAAACACAAAGAATGCATGGATGTCAGAGGTTGTTCCACTGAAATCTGAATTGAGATTAAGAGTTGAACTGATAAAAAAGATCCCAGAAAAGCTATTAGACAACAGAGTCTGCAGCAGAGAAAGTATTTGAACAATACCAAAAAAAGCACATATGGGGCAGGTCCAAGGGTATTAGAGAAGAGAAGGAAACTGAGGGCACAAATTAAAACCACTGTTGATAGCTGAACATTTTCTGAAATGGTTGTGGACAGCATAGAGTTTTAATACTTTCAACCAACAAAGGAAAACAAATAATGCTTACAACTAATTTATCTTCAGATCAGCTTGGAAGACCAAGATATGAATTCTGGAAAGAAAGAGTTAAACCGTGTATTGTTTGAGTAAAATATATGTTAGTTCTTTTTGATCCTTAGGGTGAGGGAGGCTCTTTTCTTATGAAAAGTGCTGGTCAGCTTCACACAACATTATATGACAGAGAAACTATATATGGTGCTTGAAAACTTCAGGGTGGAAGCTCCTAATGGAGTGGGACAATAGGTGGATCGGAGCAACAACTGTCCAGCCTAAGCAGAGAAAGCAACACCCCATGCACTCTTTGAGCAGAGGACAAATACAACTTTAAAAAACAAAGACCTAGAAAGGGTCTGCAGCAGTAGAAGGTAAATATGGAAATAACTGCTCAATGTCCAATAGGTTAATTTTGTCCAGCACAAAACACACCCAGGATCGGAAGCACACCCAGGGTCTATGCAAAAGTAGGCTTAGGGTATTGCATTTAGATTTTGACTATGAGATAGCATGTTTTTCATCAACTAAATGAAATGGAAAATGCAAATAGGAGCTTCTGAGACCCTAATGATTTTGTCTAAATTCCAGGTTATTTTGGAATGTGAAAACTCCTTGCTGCTTGGATCCATGACAAACATGTAGATACTATCCACTCGCTTTAACAATCTACACCAGCATGGTAAGCCATATTCCAAAGATCAGGTCTCAAGTCACTTGTAGTTGTGTCGTGCAATAAGTTGGAGGGACTGAGTATGCAAGGCTTCACGTTTCTGTCTCAAAAAGAGTAATATAAAAAACATTAAACAACACAAGCAAGCAGGATGTGGCAACATTCCTTGATTTACGAATACTGCTTTACACACCAGACAAGTATTAAGTTTCCCAGAATATCTCAAAAGGGGTGTTGCTAAGCAAAGATGATGGTAAAAAGAGTTTTTAATTAAGATGTCTGAGTGTAATTTGCAGCATTAATAGCCATGTTCTAAACTATCACCAAGGAGAAGAGGAAAAGCTCAAAATACAATGAAAAGGGGATATTTTTAACTCGAGTTTAAGCGCAAATATAGAATGGTTTATGCCTGGATCCTGTCTGAGCCGGAGAAAATTAACTGTTGGTTCAATTGAAAGCCAGGTTCTGCACATATTCTCCTGTTAAATATCAAGTAATTGAGACTGAGTTTTCAGCACTCATTTTACTCATTTTAGCATTATAGGCAAACAGTTTCACCAATTTATTGTTTTTCCTTTTCCTTAAATAAAAGGTACACCCTACTTTTGGGTCAAAAGCCAGTCACATGCAAGAGAGGAAAGTTCACAATGAAATCAGTTATCACATGACATGATATAAAGGGTAAGCTTAAAGCTTACCAACAGGTATGACTCTGATCAGCTCTCCTTTTTGGCACTTTCATTTCAAATTTCCAGGCAATTATAGAAACATATTTCCTAGAAGATTTAAAATAAACAAACAAAACTCAAATATAAATTAAAAGAAAACCCTATAGCTAACCTACTGCTTAAATTTGTTAAACAGATCAAAGCCATTCAAAGAAGATAAGTGTAAGGTTTAGTAAGGTAAACACTGTAAAGTTTAGTTAAGCAGTCTTTTGCATTTGTTAAATAAAATCTGCATCCTTTCAACATGTGTCATGAGGCCATAGATTTTATTTTTTGTTTTACTTTCACTGTAGGCATAAATGTTTATGCCATGGCTTACACAAAACAAAAAAGGACATCAAGACAGAATTACACTATAAGTAAGATTAATTAGAGATTGGATCAAAAATTAAATGGAAGAATCTGCTTGGTAATTAATAACGACAGCTATATCAAACAAGAGTAGCATTAAGGTAAAAAGAGATATAAGACAATCCCAGTAAAACGTTGCATAAAAATAGGAAGACATAATGACTAATTCTTCATAAGCTTTATTATTTACTCCACCTGAAGTACTGACAGCACATTTAACAGATGCACAGAAACATTCTCCAGTCTTTGTAACAGTGTAATAAGATTGAATAGAGCTATAAATCTCCGAAGTACCACACAAACATTAAGCTCTGAGAAGGATATAAAATGGTAGCATACAAGACAAGTTAAGTGACTTGCTGTAGGGCAACAGAGTAACACAATGAATCAAGGGTTCTCAGGCTCTCCTTAGCAATAAGTCACATCAGATACCTGGGACACCTCAATTTGCATTTAGTTTTCAGTCATATTCCAAGCTTTTAATAGAAAATTTTCTAAATGTCACCTATGGGTCAGACACTATGCATCATTGTCTTCTTGACTTTGTAGGCCAACAGCAACCATGAAACTACCTATAGAGCAAAGGGTATTTTCACACCTGAAAGCTAGCAATGAAATTTTATGAGAACTTTTCAGAGTTTACCCATAAATTCTGAGAAGTATCATTGCAGGAAATATGTATGCAAAGACAGTGTAACAAAAACAGCAGCAACACCAATGACCATGAAATTGCCTTGTACTGTCTGTCCCCAGACCCATTAACTATGAACACTGAATTCACAAATGAACTGCCTTGGCTTAGATCCTAGGAAGAGTTCTGCTGAAAAGGATCTCAAGGCCAGTAAAAACCTCACTGTCTTACAAGAAAAGCCTTGCAGGTTTCAAGAATGGTGCAAGCCAAACTCTGTCTGGATTTGTAGCTTGTCATGTAAGCTGCACTGAGATTTTTCAAGTTATTGTCACTCAAGCAGAAAGATGCTGAGAATAAAAGAAAGCACATGGCCCAAATTCTAAAATCCACAGCAAAATACATTGCCTGTTTCACAGAAATGAGCCCAACTTGGTGATTAATATTCATTACAGGTTTGTGTGCATGCACAGATTCACATGGGTAGATGCCCACGTTCCACCACTACAAGAAATACATAAAATATTAATGTTTTTAAAGGAGAAAAAGCATCGGCAGTGTTTTATTCTAGCATCTCATGAATTTATCTATCTCTCTGTAAATTCTTAACGGAAAAGATTTTGATGAGTTTTCCTTTTAGCCTGGAGCACACATATCTGAAAGAACAATGGCTTTACCAATACCTAGAATATTACTGCAATGCCAGAGGCATTTCTTAAGTTTCAAAGCTTGTGAAAATCTGAAGGAGAAAGTTCTGATGAGCATATAGCAAAGGTAAAGTTTTAGCTGATACTACAAATATCCTGGCTCCCAGCAAAGAAAAAAAGAAATCCCATAATACTGCATATTTGAAAATTTTCTAATTTTATTGTTGTCATTTAAACATTTCACATAAGTTCTAATCCACTGTAGCAGGCAAACTCATGCTCATTTTAAGCAGGTTAGCATTCCAGTTCAGCTCAAGGGGATGAGCACACTAATCAAGTGATTTGTTTGATCATTGTCTAAATTAAAAATTCACAATGGCACAAAGAGGAGGTTGTTGTATTTCCACATTGTTTGCAGTAGACAGAGTGCACCTGAGAACATCCTTCTTACTTGTGTGGGCACATGAAGAAACCACTCACAAAGTGTCATTTTACTATTGCAGGATCAAGACATTTAAACCAAACCTTTCAAGCAGTCAATGGAGTACAATCTGAAAGGTAGGATTTATTATTTTTTTTTTAATTCTCCTTGTGTGGGTTTAAAACTTACTGGCCATTCACTATTGTAACTTCAGCACTCCACAACAGAGAACATCACTGGATTATTTTTCTCTCTGCGGTACTTCACCACATTTTCTAATGATGATGTTTTGCTGCTATGAGTACTGGTGACAGAACAGGTTCCGAACTGTGTTTCTTTCGAACCCCTAATACTTCTGATGTAACAAATAAAAGGTTGACAGTTTCCACTTTGAAGCTTAGAAAAAGATACTGTAAAGAAAAAAACACAGGAACACAAAGTTGACTCATTCTAAGTAAGTTAACACAGGTGAAAAATATCAGGAGAAAACATGGAAATGTAGGCAAATGGTACAGAAAGAATAAGCTAAGTCAAGGCGGGGGGAAGAAAGAGAGGGATTTGGGGAAGGAAAACAAATTGGAAAATAGAAGGACTGATTTGGCTGGAGAGGGAGAGACTTCTAACAGTTCACTTACAAAGAGCTGCAGGTTACTACATCAAATGGTCAAAAGCAATATCCTCACAATTTTAAGAAAGCTCCTTGATCCATTTGTTGTTTGTTATTTTTTTACAGAAGAGAATCATTGACTTATACTAACTGCTTACGGCTTTATCAGATTTTCTTTTTATTAAGAGAGGCTGATATTCTGAGCAGTACACCACCACCACAATACCTGCCACTAGCAATATTTTGGATGATATAAACAAATCAAAAGCATTTGAAATATTCAGGGCAAGATGATTTCTGGGGACATAAAGCTACAGTTGAATACCACAGCTGAGATCACATATCCTACCTGGCCGCAATCCTGCCTTAAAGGCATATACGCAAAAAACTCCAACACCTATTTGAAGCAATCTCCACAGACATCCAAGCCTGCTTTCAGAGTATTGCTCCCTTATGTAAAAATGTATGGCATACTTCAAGGATAAAGGCCTACTAAATTCCAGCAGTGTCTCTTCATGTCTACTTCCAAAAACTCAACAGGGAAAAACAAAAAAGAAACAAAGAAGCACTGAGCCTATCCACGAAACCAATGTGGTGCAAACAAAAAACAATTTTTCAATAAGCTAGAATGCCAAAATTACAAGTTGTACCATTTAGTGCACTTAACTGTTGTTTTCATAGTTTCTATTATTTTCTTCATTTACAAGAATTTTATGACATCTAAAACATATGAGGTCTCCACCTTCTCTCCTTTCCCATCTTCCTCTGTTCACAAAGCGTTTCCCAGATCACCTAAACATTCAAAGTCTTTCAACAGCATTTTTTGAAGGCTCTGTTGTCTATAGGCCCCAAACTGCTACAGAAGGCCAAGAAATGGTTTCTGGTTTTTTTGCTGCTGCACAGAACTCACAGGCAAATACAAGAGGGAACAGCTTCCAGCAGATGAAGGATCAACAAAGAACTTGATTTCATAACAGCACACAGGGTGCTGCTATGCTGCAAGCTAGTGGCAGCTATGTGACAGCGTACATGGCATAATCATAGCTGGGAACCAGTCTGCTTGCCAAGTCTTTCTCATAGACTTCATCTTGTGGCAGTAGGCTGTAACCTTCATGCTCACTGTCTGACATTTTCCATTTTCCTAATGTTCCAAGTAGAATTTCTCATTGATAACAGCATCCATAAAAATTATACAATAAAAATGAAATTATTCCCAGAGGCTAAAAAAATAGCCTTTATGTATATTCATATTATGTACATAAGTATATGTTTGGCTGAGAAACACTCCATATCTAGAAAATACTCATAGGGATCATAGTCTTCAGCTGATTCTGCAAATGGAAGTTTAAGGAAAAGTGACTTCTGAGCCAGAAAACAGAAACCAAGCAGCTCCACAGCCAGTTGTGCTGACATATAAAATTCAAGTCGAAGGATTTGCTTTCCTGTCAGTGCTGCAAAGAAAATTGAACTGTGCAGTTTCCGGCTTGTTCAGCCTCAGAGTAATAAATATTCTGAAAGGCATATTTTGTCCTTATCTGCATTCTCCTAGTCTCCTCTGGTGAGGGTGTGCAAAACTAAGGCCACATCATGGCCAGGAGAGAATCTGCTTTGTATTCACATTGCCACATGGATCCTGCATTGCTAGAGGATCTTAGGGACTGACATTTCAGTTCAAACCAGTGACCTGAGCAACCAGTAATACCCTGATTTTCTGTTCTGTGCCTGAGTTTAATGCTACTCTGTGTTTAAGTCCCACACAGGTATTGAGATCCCCCAGCTATGCCTCATTAGGCACTCAAATTCATCAGTTTGCTCAGAAGCATCTCACATCCAGCCAAAAGGGACATAGCCAAAAATAAATCTGTCAAGAGCTGGATGCAAGTGCAGACCCTAACATATTGTTGTTTTCTTCAAATGTACCCTTCTGACCTCAGCATCTGCCCTTCCTCAAATTCAGACAAAATTTCAATCCTATCTTTCACCAGGGACAGCAACATCTTTCAACTATTGCTATCTTTAACAGATGTCTTTGAGCTCTCAGCAGCTGTCGAATTTTCTCAGTCCTGAAAATTTACCAAAGTTTAATCTGTCGATGAATCAAGCAGCATGCTTCTGTCCTCTCTCTCTACTCTGAGACCAAAATTTATTGAGTCCTGTAAAGTTAAGTCCTTCTTTGATACCTCATCTTTCTTACAAAGGTTGAAATCTCACTTCTTCAGCTAGCCCTGTAGGCTGAACTAGAAGCATCTGTATGAAAGTTATCATAGGACGTTTTTTTTCTCATTTCCTTAATATTTTAAGGATAGTTAGGCTAGGTAACACCTAAGTATTTATGTAACACCTCAAAGCACTGTTATTTCTAGCAAGAACCAGGAAGCAGCCTCTTATGAATGTACAGAATAGGTGCTTAGGGACATGGTTTAGTGAGTTAGGTGGTGTTGGGTTGGACTTGATGATCCTTGAGGTCTTTTCCAACCTTAGTGATTCTATGATTCTAAGACAGGGAACAGAGGAGTATTTTGGAATATTCAAATATTCCAGAAATTATTAGGAGCGAATAACAGCTCTTAACAGCAAAATTAGAATGATGTGAACATCGAACAGAATTTCCAAATTATTTTTTTTTATTTTTACCACAACGTCTTCATAAGCTACCTCATATTCTAAAATAAACACAAAAAAAATAGAACTTGGACATTTATGGCATACATCAATTGCCATGCACTTTTCTTTCAGAACCTCATGCAACCAAGTTAAACAAGTTCTTTGTATGATGTCTTCCTGCTATTCCCTTGAGAAGTCCCTGAGGCATAAGAGCAATGACCCTTTGAAACCCATGACCAGGACTTAAGTAGTTGGAAACCAAAGCTGGGGAGCAAACAATGAGTCAACAGGAAGAGAAAACTGCTTGGACAACCATTGACCTATTCCCTGTTTAAGACCTTTTCATTTAGCTATATATATGTGTATGACACTTAAGGAGGGGTACATTTACAAATACCTAAGGAGAGGTACATGTATATAGAAGTACAGCCTTACAACCTGCCATGTCATTTCTTTATCACAAAAATCATGGCATAAAAGTGATAAACCACTTCCTATAGCTGAATCTGAGCTGCCTTGCAAGACTGGACAAACGAGGCAAATGAGTCACATTTTTCTCTCTAAAAGATTCACTGCATCATATAAACAACATACATGAAGTCTCCACTGTCCTCAAGGAGGAAAGTCACAAATCAGCTCCCAATGCTCAGTTTCTACCCACACCACAGCTATGCCAGGGGGACCCACAATTCTCTACACTGTAATACCTAGCTAGCAGAAAAAATAAGTTATCCATATGAACCTGTCCTCAGACCCTATTCAAGCTTCCGTTTCACTAAGCCCAGGACAATCTATTGTATATCACATGGATGTATATCATCTAGTCAGGACAAAACCTTTTAAGTAGAGTCAGGAAAACAGGGCATTTTAAAGGATGTCTTATTCCAACTTCATTATTAATCGTGTTCACTCTAATACTTCCACCATCCTGGTAAAACTTTGGTGAATTTTAAGTGCCCAAGCCCAAAACTGAAATACACAGCACTCTCTGGAAGTACAGAGACACTGCATTTCCACCTAGGTGTCCAGCTGACTAAAGCTGTTTTGATGGACAGCTATCAAAATGGACAGATACCATAGCTCGTACCGTCTTGACAGGTCTCAGCAAAATATCTCCTGCCAAGCTCATCTGGGAATTGTAAAATAAGCAGACTATTTGTATTAGGAAGGCTGTCCAGTCAAATAGATGATAGAACAGGGAACAAGGATTTAAAAGTCAGGAGGGACAAGGCAGTTCAGCTGGATACCCAGCCAAGTCTGCTGAGTGCTTATGAACCCCTTGCCCTAGGGAGCAACTATGCCAGATTTCCTGTGGCTTGAAACCACATGGTATTGCTGAGGCTCCAAAGCCTGGTAGGTGCATTAAGACCACATCTCACACAAAGAGCACAATGTTCAACCTAGAACACAGCAGCCACAGCAACTCCCAGTCAAAACCACAGAGGAAGCAGTGAGTATTTTACATAGTATTCAAAGGGTTAGAGAATTCCCTCATAAATTAGGAGCCTAGGCTCAGTTCGACCCTCAAAGCCATGTCTTACAGCTATCAAAGTCATGCCCTTGATAGCATTCTGTGAAGAAGGCTGCTGAAGCCGTACCACTGGGAATGGAGCCATTCCAGGCAAAGTATAAGCAAAGGATTCTGTGAATTGTAGCCCCATGGAAGCACTGTCTCAGCCCCTGACTCTAGGGCTCTTTCTATTTAAGTGTTTTAAAAAGACATTGGATACAGACAAGGTTTTCAAACCAAGAGTCGGAACCCAAGAATTCATTCTCCAAAGTGCAAAGTCACACAAGGTTGCAAAGAAACACTCTAACCTCCCAAGAGAGATGAGATTTTAGATACAGTCCCTGTTACATAAAAATTGGCTATAGCTATTTTGAGGCTCCAGCTGTGTTCCCAAACACAGATCCCCACTTGGGCCTAGCCTAACACAATTACTGAACCAAATATAGTTTCTCTGGTGATTGCTTCTTTCACACTTACATGACCATCTGCTTTTCATACCCATTTTCTTCCTTGTCACACGTTAAGACCATGCACCCCTTCAGAAAGAGCACATTTCTATGTTTGCCTCTGCACAATATGGCCCTAAACACAATTTGGTGTTTTAGGCCCCACTAGAGGACAAGCTATTATATTTTATAGAATTAACAAAAGACAGGAAATATAAAATTCAGTAACTTAAACACCAGACAGCGATGCAAGTTTGGGAAGACCAGATGCAGGGAATAAGCTTGGCTGAAGAGGAAGTGAGTATTTTTATACTGTAAGCTATATTTTTTTCTTTTGAGCAAACCAGCTAATGATTGTGAGAGTTTTACCCTTTGCCCCACTCTTCCTTTTAATCATCAAAAACAAAACAAACATTTTGTATGATAAATAAGGGTAAGGAAATGTTCTGTGACCTAGTGCTGTGAGTGATGAGGAACTAGTCAGAGAAAATGCATTTCCTCTTAAATATCTTATAAATATTTAAAATCAATTGCAAAGAGCATAACAGGAAAAAAGAACACATTCAGATCACCTCTAAGTTGTAGCCCATGTGCCCTGTAGGGTACTCTACTGCAGTAATAAGGGCTTCACAAAAAGGTCTACCTCCCCTGTGAGCTGGCCTTACATTCTCAGAGATGTTTACAAAAAAGCCTACAGCAAAAAGAGAGATTAGTCAGTGAATTAAATAGTATAAGAATGACTTTAAAATGACAAATGTTGGCAGAGTGGAAATAAGAATCTACGATGCAAATAAAACATGGGACTTCATATACTGACCAATACTGTCAGGAAGCCACGAGGGGTAAGTGGAAGATCTGGCTGACCCTACTGTTGGAAAGAAGGGCATTTTGAGGAGGAGCTAGCAGGACTTAACATAGCTATGCATATTACTACATTTTTTGGAAGATCATCTTAGCCAATAGCCAACAGTTACAACTCAAAACACCTCTTGTAAAACTGAGAGCATCCACTTTTCATTACTTTCGCCTTCCACCAGCACACAACAAGTGCAGATATGCTCAAGCTTCCTTGCCTTGAGACCTGCCCACCACTGCATCGTTGGTGCAAAACACTTGCATGTAAAAGCAGGGAGGTGAGGGGACAAGGTGGGAGCAGAAATACCATCAGGATCTGATAAAAACATAGCTAGATGCCCCAGGGCATGGGGAGAGAGCAGTTGTAAAGAAGGGGAGCGGTTTCCGATGTTGCACTTGCATCAATTCAGATACTCCCTGTTCCAGCTAAAGTATTTACACTGGCAGGTATTGCCATTGCCAAATATACCGGTATAGTTTCTTGGTATTACAGCTACACATATGTAAGATAATTAGCATGTATTTTTCTAATATCAGCAGAACTAGGCAAAATCTGACCTTTCCTCAGCTCTTTGAGTGAGAAAACGAATGCAAGCAGGGATTTCCATTACTCTGAGCATCCTGACTGACAGAGTTGCTTCTTATCAGATTGTAGCCAGACATCACGCTGGCAGCATGCTTTTCCTCAGCATTGAGAAAGGCCACACAGCACACACCCACAATTAGAGAACATAACTGACTTCTGCACAGTAGACATGCCTCTCAGCTAGGAGACTGCACTCTCCCTTGGAAGCTGTTATGAATAATCCAAAGATATAATATGCAGTTTGTACTATTTCATCCACGTAGTAATTAGTGTTGATTGCTAATGTTGTGATCCTAGGACAAAGAGCACAGTAAGTGCCAATTTGTGTCAATTATTAATAACATTGCAAATTTCCTGGATAAACACTTAAAACACACATACATTTTCAGATGACACCACACAGATAGAGGTTAAAATCATAACATCACTCCCACTGGTTATTTGGTGAGCAGGCCATAGTTTGGTGGTTAGGTGATGCTGAACTGATAGTTCACAGGGCAAGCATGGTACTTGTTATTTCGGTGCTTGATGTTAAATCACTTTGCTCTGTAATTTCCTTAGAAGTGTCAGATTCACCTATTTGGGAACAATTCTGTTTAAGTGTCACTTGGCTTGCTTTTCCCCTTGCTATAACTGCTTGTGTACCTTTGTCATTTAATAATTCTGTTATCCTGTCAGCTATTACCTTGATGTAGGAAAAACATGTTGTGATACCAGAGCTATTTTCTTGGTAACAAAAAACCTACTCTATGTAAGGATCAAAATTTATGAAGCCATAACTGAGCAAGTCCAATAAATTCCCCTCACCACAAGAAGGACATTGAGGTGCTGGAGCAGGTCCAGAGAAGGGCAACGAAGCTGGTGAAGGGTCTGGAGCACAGGTCTTATGAGGAGCGGCTGAGGGAACTGGGGTTGTTTAGTCTAGAGAAGAGGAGGCTGAGAGGAGACCTTACCACTCTCTACAACTACCTGAAAGGAGGTTGTAGTGAGGTGGGTGCTGGCCTCTTCTCTAAAGTAACAAGTGATAGGACAAGAGGAAACGGCCTCAAGTTGCACCAGGGGAGGTTTAGGCTAGATATTAGAAAAATTTCTTCACTGAAAGAGTGATCAGGCATTGGAACAGGCTGCCCAGCAAAGTGGTGGAACCACCATCCCTGGAGGTGTTCAAGAAACGTGTAGATGTGGTGCTTAGGGACAAGGTTTAGTGAGTTAGGTGGTGTTGGGTTGATGGTTGGACTTGATGATCCTGGAGGTCTTTTCCAACCTTAATGATTCTATGATTCTATGAACACATGCTTCTGAAGCATGTGAATCTCTAGGTTTTCATGCCTGCCCTGATTAAAGCCACTTTTCTCTCTTGAAAAAAAACTATGAGTCTAAATCAGTTTCATGCCTTCATTGGGAAGAAGGATAAATTACACCCCTAAATCCTTACACACAGAACCCAAAACTTCATGCTTTTAATAGCATACAGAATACATCAAATTCTTCCTTCACTGAAACAAACAGCCATTGTCTGTACACAGTGCTAGTGTGTAATATCACACAGAAGTCTGACACTTCAGTCACAGAAACACAAAGAATCGGGCCACTGCCTCGAACAACGTACAATTCATGGGCTCGATTCAGCCCAGACAGGAAGAAAAAAGGGAAAGAACCATCTTAAAAAAATACATAAGTATTTTTCTCAACAGCTGAAGAAAGCATAAGAAGGATTATTTGCTTTCACACAATTATATTTGTCTGCGAAAAGCAGGGGATCCGATTTGAAAAGGACCAAGCAGAGAGTGTCCACAGGAATCAAACAGCCAAAGATGCCTGCCATGAGTCACCACTGTAGGTAGGCTGTGGCTGAAGTTGTTTTACACAAGTCTTTGATGGATCCCTCTGTGCCAACTTCTCTTATCTTTTCTAGGGATGCACACAAACCATTCAGTGGGCAAATAAGGCCTCGGTGGAGAATAAAAGCGGCTGGTAGATGGGTGCAGCTCCCCAGCTTTGTTTGTAAAGTAAATGGAAAGAGCACGTTGGAGGGGGAGGAGTAACAAGGGGAAGGACATGCAATGATAACCTTGGCAATAACCTTGTGCTGGCAGGATAGCATAAGGCACGCTCTTGCAGGCACACATATGCTCCTTATTCCCAAATATAAAGCCTGCCTCCCTCAAAACAGGAGGGTAAACCAAGCTGCACCAGGCAAACTCTTGCACAGTTCCCTTTTCTTGGAGAGTAATGCAAACAACAGGGACTGCAGGGTGGCGTGGAGTCAATCTGCAGGTCATACTCTGTCAGCAGGACAGCACAGCCAGGTATCTCACTAGGGCTGTACTGCAAAATAGCTGAAGTGTGCTGCACTTTAAGAAAGTGTGAACAAAGAGACTGAAGTCAATTCAGCTACAGAAAAAAAACAGACAGACAAAAAGAGCCCATGAGGTGGGACCTGCTTCCTATAAGGGGGCATATTACAATATTTCCTCAGATTAGTTCATTTATTTTAGATTATATATGAAAACTCAGTTGTTCCCTGAAGCATTTTTAAAACAAATTTCCAGACTAAGATTCAGTCAGGAAAAATGAAAGTAGATAGACTTCAGTCCAGCTTTAAGTATTGGTCTCAATGCAGAGTTAAGCACAGACTTGTTACCAAATTGTTGCCTCTGTAGCAACTACACTAAGATGAGAGATGCCAGAGACTCTAGAGACTCAATAAAAAAAAGATCAGGCATTCCATGCCACTTTAATTTTCACAATTTATTGGGTTCTCACCTGTATGTTAAAGTGACCGTTCCAGTCAAATTGGGCTGTAAGTATCAGATACAAGTGTTTTGAACTAGAGTTCTGTAATAAAGTAATCTGTTTTGAGAAGACAGTTATCTGTCACCTCCAAAGGTTTTATCTGCAGTCTTACAATCCACAGATCATTAGCAGGAAATGATTCTACACCT